>NC_034605.1:1566785-1628255 GCF_900095145.1 Mus pahari | reverse complement strand
GGTTAGCATGTACCTCTAACCCTGGTCATGATGTTTGTGCAGGAATAGAAACCCTGACTAAGATAGCCACAAATGCTCTTCATTGCTAAGCCATCTCTCTAGCCTCCTCTTCTATATGATTTTGAAGATCATTTTCTTCTATTTTAAAGCTTTATTCCATAAAATTATAGTGAAGCATGCACTTTGTTACGGTGTTGGTTTGCAGATGATTGGCCCAGAGAGTGGCACTGTTAGAAGGTGCGGCCTTGTTGGAGGAAGTGTCTTACCATAGAGGTGGGCTTCGAGACTTTCCTCCTATCCCTGTTGGAGTCAGCTTGCTCCTGGCATCCTCCGGATGAAGATGTAGAACTTTCAGCTCTTTCAGTGCCATGACTGACTGGATGCTTCTGTTTCCTGTCTTAATGATAACGGACTGAACTCCCAACCTGTAAGCCAGCCCCAATTAAATGTTGTCCTTATAAGAGTTGCCTTGGTCATGGTGTCTGTTCACAGCAGTAAAGCCCTAACTAAAACAATTACTGTCTCTGAAGTTGACTTCACGGAGACTGTCTTTTGCCAGTTCCTTTCCTGGGTCTTATTCTCTATTCTTCAATCTCTTGTAAGTCTTTACTCAGACTCTTTCCAATATACATTTATTTTATATTTTTGAGAATTTCATACACGAATACTGTGTTTATGTAACCCCCCGCCTCTGTACTTTCTTCCTCCAATGGCTCCCATGCCCCCTATATCTCAACTTCATCGCAACACTTTAATTAACATTGTTACATACCCACCCCATAATTACACACATCACACACACACAGGCTGTCTCTCTCTCTCTCTCTCTCTCTCTCTCTCTCTCTCTCTCTCTCTCTCTCTCTCTCTCTCTCTCTCTCTCTCTCTCTCTCTCATCTCTATATATACATACATGTATATGCTGAGTCCATTTAGTGTTAATATAGCTTATCTGTATATGTGTTTAGGACCTGACCTCTTGGGACTGGATAACTTTTCAGGGGTCCCATCAGTCCTACCTCACTCATAGGAACAATGAGTTGACCGTAGCCCCTGACCCATGGGTGGTGCTTTGTGAGATTTCCCCCATCCACTTTGGGATACCAACCACATCATTTTGCAGGTCTTGTTCAGGTGGCCATATTGTACTATTTCATGCATGCAGCTCCTTGTCATATATGGAAGACTATCTCCTAGCAGATACCTGGTCCTCTGCTCCTTCAATCTCCCTGCCCCATTTCTGGAATGTTCCTTGAGCCTTAGGCATAGAAGCTGACAACACAACAGCCATCATTTGTTTTATTTCTTTCATACAACACCAAAAAAGTTGAATTATGACAGTGATGATATGTGCCTTGCCATCTGAATATCTCACCACCTACAATTATGTCTGCTGTTAAATCTTTATCATGCTTACATGATTTCCCTTCTATTTATTTTACTTCGAGTTTTATTAACAACAGCCACTAAATTGTATTAGGTGCCTTCTTGGGGCTTTAAATATATATAATTACTTGTTATTCCTCTTTTAATTTGTTCATGTAATTCATTTTTAGCTAGATATTCTATAATAAATTCTACTTGGTGTGCTTTTTATATACTGCTAAATTTTCTATGCTAATATTTCAGAAGCAACTTTCTAATCTACATCCATAAGTGCAGTCACAGCACATCGTTCTTCTTGGTCACGTGACCAGTTTCAACGTTAAGTTTATAATTGTTTCATAAAGTGCAACAGAGAAATTTCCAAAAAAAAATATTATAGTCCGGGAGATTTCTCAGACCAGTGATTTTCAAAGCATGACCAACTTAGAGGACAGCTGAAATCAACGCTAGTTTTACAATAATGGACACCACGTGCCTTTTCTGTAGCCATTCATGGGGGAAGACATGAGAGCAACCACCACACAGGACTCTCCAATCCCTTCATTCTTCACTGCCATGTATGAAAGGAAGATTAAAATCTAGCTGCACATAAAAAGCTTTAGCAAAGCAGCAAGATTTAGTCATTTTATCAAATCTTGACATTTGAGTAGATATTGTTTTCAGTATTCTGTATGATGAAACATGAAGTACCTACACAGAGTATTATGGGAGTCCTTAGGGAATGAACGCATTGTGAGATTCAGGTGCTTGCTGAAGGGACCAGTACAGAACGACAGCTCCCAGACTTGCATATTTGGCAAATGTTTTCTTGTAAAGAACTGGGTCTGGTCCCCAAGCATCTACCAACCAGCATTGTAATGGTGTAACTCGTGGTGGAATGTGAAGCAGCAGTGAAAATGAGCATTTTTGAAAATTTTATCTGTCATCAAGAGCTTGATCCCTTCCTTGTCATTAAGGGGCTTTTCTGGGGCTGAGGATGAGACTCTGTTGGTAGAGTGCTTGTCCAGCATGTTCAAAGCCCTGCGTTCCATATCCAGCTCTGCGTGAAACTGGGTATAACATTGCAACCCCAGCTCTTGGGAGGTGGAGACCACAAGCTCAGAAGTTCCAGCTCAGCCTTAGGTACGCAATGAGTTCCCAGACAGCCACATCACACTATGTCATTGATGAGAAATGGTGTAATGAGTGGGGTTTTAAAATATTGCCTAATAAAAGTGACAAAATTTGTGAGATCTACATATATCAATGAACCAGTATTTTCCAAATGACTGATTATGATGTCACAAAATTACAAATGAGGAAAAAATTTTATTCAAAGCTCAAGATGAACAAGTGGGTTTTTAATGTAAGAGAATGAACAATTCAACAGTATAATTTCAGAAGTGATACTGATATTGAGTATGAGTGTGTGTGTGTGTGTGTGTGTGTGTGTGTGTGCGTGTGTGGTGCATGTGGAGGCCAGCAGGCAACACTGAGTGTTATTCTTTAGGTGCCATCTACCTTTCTAAGACAGTGTCTCTTTCTGACATGGAAGCCTCCAAAGAAACTCAGTTGGCTGACCTGTGAGCTTCAGGGATGAAGTTTCTGGTTGGGTCTTGTGATGCAGACTCACGTGGTATTTTGCTGAGGCACGAGCCATGGGAGGACACGTGATGTTTGCAGAGAGTATAAATAGAACTCAATGGACAGCGACAGGCTCGCTTGCATAACTAGCTTTGCAATTGTTGGTCTCATGTCTTCACTGATTTTCACTCCCTTGAGAGAGGCATGGCAAAGAACTCCTGGCATCCCGGCTGGTTCTGGGTGCTCCCTCTGGCTCATGCAGATTCAGCCCAGATTCAGGGGAGGCCTGGCTGTTTCTGCTGGATCATCCGCCGCTGCCCACTCATGTTTGCTATCCTGACAAACAGAGATGGGAACCACCTCAAAGAACTACTTCTAAACAGGTCCACATCCTCTTGTTGTCTTATTTACTGTCTTTTCTCCCCTGTCTTTGGATGGCGGGCTAGGAGGGTTGAAGCTTTTGAGAACTGTTATTAAAATAGGTTTTGAAAAATTTAAGCCTACACAGGGATGTAGGACTGCCTGTCTCCACTGGGTGTACAATGTGTACCACCGTGCCCAGCTTTAAAAAAGATGGGGTTGGGATGCTTAAGGGTTTGAATTCAGGTCTTCTTGCTTGCATGCCAAGCACCTTATAGACTGAACTATCTCTGCAGCCTGAAAATTAACTTTTGAAAAACCGCTGCTGCTTAATTTGGGGCATGTTAACAGAGAGAGTCGTCGTAAGGACCTACTAAAGATATTACATTCAATTGAATGCAGAAGTAGACATGAAAGAAATTTTGTATTAGACATTAAAAAGGTTTTAAACAACATAAAATAATGCTACTATGTTCATTTGAGTTTCTGAAAATGTTATTTCTCAAAAGGCATGTTTATGCTAATATGTAGCATGTTTGTTATGGTATTTTATAAATGACTTGTGACTTACATAAAGCTGAGGTGACCTTTTGAAGATCATCTCATTCTCAATAGCGAGAGATTCGAACACGACACCTTTGTAAATGGGGTCCCCTGCATCACTCTTATGTTGGAGTTGTTTGGTCACTTTCATAACTTAAATTTCTGGCAGGAAATCACTCACCCCTCCGAGGTTTTCAAGTTCATGATCAGTAGGCTGCAGGAGATTCCTTCCAGTCTGTTAGAAGTCCTGGCTACTGCTTCTTTCTTCTTCCTGATCTTGGGGTTTTCTCTCTGGAGCGTCCTATTTAATTGCAGACATACTGCTAGGAACCATTGTAAAAAGCCTTGGGTGAAGAGTAGAGGAGACAGTAGTGGACACGAACTGTCAAGCAAGGACAGGATGCTCAGTGACCTACAGATGGCCTCTCATCTGATCTTTTGGAATAGTCGAGAAAACATGGCAGTCGGGTTCTTAGCAGGTGTCCCAGCACGGGCTTCAAATGGAAGACTGATATTTGTAGACTCTCCCAGGCCCTCCTGCCCAAGACCTGCTTCTCAACTTCCAACAATCTTAAACAGTCTCAAAATCAGTTCTGTTACCAGCCGTGGATCAGGATCTAGAATAATTCTAACAATCCTTACAAACATGACTGATCTAAAAACTAGAGTGCCTGATTATTAATTTCCTGTGTCTTTTGGTCAAAGTGTTTTCTTCATGTTGCTTGTAAGTGGCTGTCCTTGCTTCGGAAGTGTTCTTGAAGTAGCTCAGTAAGGAAATGAGAAATTTCCAAGTCTGCAGAATTTGGCAGCGGATAATGAGGGCGTGATGAGATCTGTGATCCTTGGGTTGAAGCAGTGGAATGAGGCCTCTAGATTTCCATATGAGATATTATTGCCTAGGATGGGCTGTGTGATGAAGCGGGTACCTGAGGGCCAGGGCCACACTCTGGAAGGAATGCTGCTTACACCTTCAGGAGACCTATTCCCACTATGTGGATGAGGGATGCTTGGATCTGAAGAGAGAATCAGGGTGAAATGCCACAATACTTTTGGCAACCACGTCAGTTTTAGGATGCACCCTGGCTTCAGAAACACTGCAGCATGAAGACTTGGTTGTGGTTCTGGAAAACCAGAGCAAGCCATAGTCTAGAAAGTTCAGAATAGAAAATTAGCAGCCTGGAGGCCCCGGGCTTGCTCTTCACTGCCGGCCAATCAGATTTCTCCTTGCAAACCCATCTTACTCTTCTTGGCATTCTGGCTTTGCCTCAGCAAAACTGTTTACAGTTGCCTAGTAACTACATCCTTAGGAGAGGAGGATAAGAGCTGGTGCTATGCTGGTAAATGTTTAATATCTGTTCTTTATGCAGAAGTCTGCCCATGTGCATATTCATGTTTTACTAATGCCAAGTGTGTAGAGGGCACAATTTTTAAATCACCATAAAGCACGTGGTACTCTTTATTGTTAATTCCATATATCTAATTGATTCTCACAGAACGTTTCCATTGATTTTTACAGAACTCTTGTGTCTTGAGCTGTCATATGGTTGTAAATGATGAACAAGGCCAGCTCACACACAAATTCTGGGTGATATTTTTGTTTGGATTAATGAATGAGACAGGAGTGAGACAATGAAGATGTATGTCAGAGCTACACTTATTTGTCAATGACATGAGAGGCCATTGCATCAGACAGAGGTCTTAAAATGTCCTGAAGAATGTTTCTCTAAGGTTTTTGTCCTGTTTATAAGTGACGGACACAGATTCTCTGGGTTTTAACTTATTTTGTATTGATGGTTCTCCACTACAGAGAGATTGGCTCCCCAGGCAATGGTTAGCAATGGTCAGGACATTTCTGTTTGTCACAAATAGAGAAGGGGTTGCTACTGATCCATTGAGGAAGGGCCCTTCCATGGTGAAGAGTTGCCCAAGGCTGAGCAATCTTAACCTGCACTATTAATATTATAGCCATATTTTTGCATACGTGGGTACAAGAGGGCATTCAGTGCGTGGAGATTGGCATTCACTGTCAGGTAATTTTCTCCCACTCACTCTCCACCTTATTTTCTGAGACATGTCCACAGTTTGTATAAGTTTATATCATCAACAAAATGTAAGATGGAGTGTACATACAGCGTGCCTGACCTACGAGATGCCCAAACAGCCTGTGAATCATTGTTTGTAGCTTTTCTATGGGCTCTCCATGACCATCTTACACACTTTGACATGGGAGTTCCTGCCTCTTCAGTTTTGAGACTTCAGGGCTTAATAAGCATACCATTTTATTGCTCCACCCAAATTCTCAGAACCCCAGACTGAATTACAACACTGGCTCTCCTAGTTTTCAGCTTGCAGATGGCAGTGAAACTTTCAGGTTGCCGTAATGTAAACCAATTCCTCTCGTAGCATCAATGGTTACAATTGGCCACTTTTGATAGTAATGTTAAAGAAATACACATGCAGTAGAAGTCATACTTGGAATTTTTTGTTTGTTTGTTTGTTTGATTGTTTTCAAGAAAGGTTTTCTTTGTGTAGCCCTGGCTGTCCTGGAACTCACTCTGTAGACCAGGCTGGCCTTGAACTCAGAAATCGCCTGCCTCTGCCTCCCGAGTGCTGGGATTAAAGGCGTGCGCCACCACGCCCCGGCTCATACTTGGGATTTTGATCTTCTTAGTGATACTTGGTAAGAAAAGTACCTTGAGCTTTCGGGTAGTGGTCAGTTTTCTACAGTGTACTTACTGTGGCTAAGCAGGCGTTTATGAGATGAGGTGTAGTAAATGTATTTTCAAACCGTGATATTCTTGATGACTGTGACTCTTACTCTTCATTGTCTACTTTATTGAATTCATCATCATCATGGAAATGCATCTCTGGGTGCATCCACAAAGGGTTAAATGAATAGTTATAAGGTGTGGGCAGAGCCACCCCAATGGGCTGTGGTATTGAATGAAAGGAGAAAATGAGCCAGACACTGCTGCACATGCAGCTTTTGCTACCCGGCCTAAGCTCCAGGAACAGGCCGCACTACCGGCCCCCATCCAGGTTCCCAGATGAAACACACACACATTTAATTAATTTTCAACCAGCATTATTGGATCGACTGCTGGACATCTCTAATCTCCTTCTCAACCTGCCCTCAACTTCAGTGGCTCAGCCACCTTCAGCTCCACCTCTACATCCCAGCCTCCCACCTGTGGCTCCTCCGCCCTAGATCTCACATGGCTGATTGGTTTTTCTCCCTCCAAAGCATGATGAACACTCCTTTACCCCCCCCCCCCACACACACACAATCAGTTAGCTTGCTTGCAGGAAGTAGAGGGTTGTTGTTGGTGGTGGTGGTGGTCTTGGTGTGATCTGGAAGTCCCTCCTATTTCTCCTAACTCATTGGCTGCTAGCATCTTTATTGACAGATCAAGAACCACCTGGAGAACAGGACCTTAGCATCAGCCCCATCCCCTACAGGGCACTAACTTCAGATATCATGTCACCAGATGCTTTCATGTCTATGCTCTCCACACCATGGTGGGCTGCATCCCCTCAAAGTGCGAGGCAAAATAAAATCTATCTTCCATACATTGCTTCTTGTTAGATTGATGGAACAAGAAAAACATTAATACAATGGGTTTATTGGGATACAACCTTCTTGTAATTAGAAGAAAATTGATATATTTATACATACCCTAGTGGTTCTGTTCTTTAGGAGGCTCAGTGTCTATCATTGATTTCAAACTACTAACATTATGGACAAGCAAGGGGTTGGTCAGAAATATGCCGTACCACACTATTAAGTGACATCTCACCTCAAAGGTACAGATGTCACAAACCCAACAGCACAAAGAGTAAAACCATAAGTAAGTAACTGATTCACAAAATTCTTTAGCAATCTCTTGTGGGTTGGCGTCAACCAGTCTGGTTTTAGCCTGCCAGTGAAATGGCTACCTACCATGTTCAAATTCAGATGTTTATTTCCTGTGTCTTGGCAAGACTTATGCAATTCCAGTCTCAGTTTCTCGAGGGAAGAAGGGTCTCTGACTGGATTGGATTTTGTATTTGCCCACAGTTACATTTGACAAATCACCCATGTAAATGTGGCTGGACCCAAAGGGAGCCTGCCTACTTCCCATCAGATCCTCAGAAATCTCATTGGAGAAGAGATAGGCACCCTAATGTGACACCCATGACAATGTTGCAAATACATAGACACATACCTCCTGTTGTCCTCTGGCTCTCGATAGGACACAGACTGTTTCTGACTTACCCCTTTCCTACAGTGAGATTCTGCAGTAATAGACCATCAGTTCTCAAAATGCTCCATAGTTCAGCAGCTGCTGCCTCCCTTGGGAATTCTGGGATGTGGAAATCAGCAACTTCATCATTAAAAGCAACCAACAGACTCTTCTGAGGCTAGAGATTGAGACCCACTATGTGTGGTTATTTCTCTTCTTTTTTAAAAGTTCTATTTTATTCATTAGGATTACAACAAAATAAATTGAGGCTATCTTGATAACATTTGGGATTGCCCTCCAGTCTCCAGAACCGACAGATACTGTTTTAGGATGCATTACTCACCCAAAGGGATAATCTTATAAACTGTGTATTGATCTATATTACTTCATCTGTCAGAAGATGACTGCTTTTAACTTCTGTGAATACTGTGTCTCATGTACACCACCAAACCATATAATCTAATCCTATTTAAGCTTTGGGGGACTGTCCTGTGCTTCCTGAGCTCACTGACTCCTTCATGGGTAGGAACTCTGCTTTGGAGCTTGGTTTGAGCCAGCACTTAAAGGGTTGAAGAGGCCATGTCAGATGCTGGAGTGTTCAAGTGGATGATCTTGAGAACTTTAAATATTATTCCTCTTAACCTTTTGCATTCTTGTCTTAATTAGGGTTTTACTGCTGTGAACAGACACCATGACCAAGGCAACTCTTATGAAGGACAGCATTTAAACGGGGCTGGCTTACAGGTTCAGAGGTTCAGTCCGTTATCATCAAGCACGGCAGTATCTGGGCAAGCATGGTACAGGCAGAGCTGAGAGTTCTACATCTTCATCTGAAGGCTACCAGAAGACTGGCTTCCAGGCAGCTAGGATGAAGGTCTTAAAGCCCACACCACAGTGACACAGCCACTCCAACAAGGCCACACCTACTCCAACAGGGTCACAACTTCTCATAGTTCCACTCCCTGGGCCAAGCATATATAAACCATCACACTTGTATAGGGGTCACTTAAAATTTACCATGTTTAATTTCAAGAGTAGATAGGTAGGTCTAAACTATTAAAAGTTTCAGTGATACAAAATATGAAATGACTGATATCTGAATTTTTTTCCAAAACATGGAATTTTTACCAAAATCTGGGCTAAAGAAGACACTAATATTTACCAGTGGGTCTGTGTCTATGTAACAACTTCATTTTGATCTATTTCCTTGTAGTAAGTTCTTTGTTTTTGTGTTTTAATTATATAATAGATATTATATGCTATATTTACTTACATTTAAAGATGTTTATTTGTGTTTGTGAAAGGGCAAATGTGTGCCATGGTGTGTGTGTGTGTGTGTGTGTGTGTGTGTGTGTGTGTGTGTGTGAGATGAGAGCATTACTACTCTCTAGAGTAGGTTCCCCTCTGTCACGTTCTAGGATTCAGAGTCTGGTCATTTGGCTCATGCACAGGCACACCCACCTACTGAGTCATTTGTTGGTCTTGCATGCTATACTTATACATTCATTATTTTGCTTTTAAAAGAAAGCCTATTATAAACATTTCTATTGCTGAGATTTTTTTTCAAATGTAGTTTCGTGTTATTCAGTTGTATATATGACCTATAATGTAGCTATTCCTCAATTTAGGACCTTTGATTTATAGCTAATGTCTCACAATCTTTTAAATAATATTTGTGATGAAATGGTGTACACATTTCTAGATAGCAGGATTGACATATCCCATGGACTGTTTCTAACTCTGCTGGTCCTCTTCTCCACTGTGCCCCTCTTCTGTATCACAGTTTAAATTGCTCATCCATTTGCTCCCTCAAGTATTCGCCTTTTTAATTCTTTGATCTGAAACCCTCATCATGATTTAATGCACTTTGCATTAACATGGAAATCAAAGATGGGAATTGAAGAGGAGATAGCTCGTTCTGAGTTTACATGGATAGTGTCCCATCTGCTTCTCTGAGAACCCTCACACTGTTTGTAGAGGCCATTCCACCACTTCAGGTTTGGGGGTCATCGTCTCTAGTTCCTAAGTCAGAAGGATGTGGGTAAAAGGTTTGACCCTGGTGACAGATATTCACATAAGAATGTCAGCATGCTTCATCCAAGGACAGAAGTTATACATCTTTTACTTTTTAAAAAAGTTATCATATTTAGTCGTTTATTCTTGACTTGCAT
Source organism: Mus pahari (assembly GCF_900095145.1). Classification (NCBI taxonomy): domain Eukaryota; kingdom Metazoa; phylum Chordata; class Mammalia; order Rodentia; family Muridae; genus Mus; species Mus pahari. The sequence goes on along the minus strand of NC_034605.1, from coordinate 1,618,012 downwards.
GGGTGAATATGCGTGTATATATTTGTGTGTATGTGGTGGCCTGGTTGTGGTTAGAGGACAACTTTGAGAATCTGCTCTTTCCTTCCACCAAATGGGTTCCTGGGGATTGAACTCAGGTCATCTGGTTTGCAACAACTATTTTTAGCTGTTCGGCCATCTTTTTGGTCCCCAGATATCTTTTAGATGACATATCCTATTACACACACACACACACACACACACACACACACAGTGTAAAACTTTCTAATGAGCAATCCTTTCAGTTTTTATTTTGATAAACCATCTTACCTATAGTTGAGTTTGAATTGAATGTTATTTCATTCCTTTTAGAATAGAAAAACGTAACATAAAATATTGTTGAATTATGACAACTAAAAACAAAAATGCTTTCATGGCATGGAATCAAAAAGAAATATGTTATAAATGGTCCTAAGATTTAAAAAAAAAACGAACAAACCCAACACACTATCAAGTATGGTGGTACCTCAGAGTGCCCTACTCTGAGGTTGGGGCAGGAGAATTACTTTGATATCAAGAGTTCAAGACCTGCCCAGGCAACACACTGAGTCCTGGAATCACAATAAAAATAAAAAACAAATCAAACTAGAATTTTAACATATTTTTTTCTTGGGCTAGGTTACAAGAAAGAATGATTATATCCCCAACCATCATTGAAAATCTTCATTGCTGATTGCATAACCAGAAAGCATTTACAGGGCGGTGAATAGGCAATTAATAAATACTGCCATTTAAAACCTTTATTATTCATGTATTTTTTCATTCTCTAGTATGTTAGCCCTCTTGGCAAACAAGTAAGTTGAGGAACTTTGACGCAAACTTCTTGTAAAGCTCTTGCCTTAACACAATGTCTTACAAGGAGACTTTAGGAGCATACATGGTGGTTCAAAAGGGCACAATAACCATTTAAAGAGACAAACAGTCGTGGACGCCTGCCTTTTGTTCTTCTCTACCTGTCTACTGAAATCACAAGTGTGCAGCTGGAGGCTACCGCTAGGGGGCAACAATACTCAGCGGCTTTGCCAGCCTTCGCGCCGAGGGGCGCTCCCTACCTTCCTTTCGTTCATCCCGAGTTCCGCCGGAAGCGGCTCCGGCAGTTGTTGTTCTCTGGGCTCTTGTTGGGTCTCGGTTCGTCCTTTTCCACCTCCCCTGGCGGGTGAGGTTACCGCCGAGGAGCTGGAGCGTCCAAGTGGAGACCCTGAGACCCTGGGAGCGAGATGGACATCCTGAAATCCGAGATTCTGCGGAAGCGGCAGCTGGTGGAGGACAGGAACCTGCTGGTGGTGGGTCGTGGAGCTGTGGATCGGGCTTGAGTGGTGGTGGACTGTGCTTGCGGTGTTGGCGGGAGGGTGGTGGTACTGAGAGGATTTGGGGCGGGCACGGGGCGGACAGATCTGCCACTGCCCCGGGCAAGCTGCTGGCCCAGGGCTAGCAAGGGGCAGAGTGTGGCTGTCAAGCCTAGTCTGGCTCACTTGGGCGGCGCTTGCTGTCCTAACTAGTATCCGTGGTTTTATCAGAGTGATAAAACCACGCACTAGTCGTTGTCAATTCCAAATCGTGTTGCCGAGAGTCGGCTTTACCCCCGAGTGATCTGGCGCACGCCGTAGAGTGTTTGTTCCTCTTTTGTATGCGTGTGTGTAAAAATCAAATGTAAACACCTGTGTAACCCATTCTCCACGAGGAGATAAATTAGCAGTGTCCACTTTCCAGTCAGTCCCTGCGTGGATTACCCACCGAAGCAACTTCTTCATACCTCAGCCTTGCCTGCTGTAGAATGTCACATCAATAGGATGTACATTTTCATATGGAGCTTCGCTTGATCAGAATGTTCTGGTTACTACTCACTTTGCTGCATGTATTTTTTATTTTTTTTTTAAAAAAAGTTTTCTGAAATTGTATTTTGTTGTCTGAGTAGATCTGGTTGGTTACCCATTCTCTAGGGATGAGTGTTCGAGCTGTTTCTCAGAATTGGTTGAGCAGATTCTGAGCCCCCGAGAAGCCTTGTTTGCGCATCTCTTTGGAACCGCTGGGTTACAGAATACATGCATGCCTAAGTCATTGAAAATGCCACTGAGACTTTTTTGAACATAGCTGTACCACGTTACACGTCTTTAAGCAGTGTCAGAGGCTGGCTAGTCTGCATTGTTGCCCGCAGTTTATGTTGTCTGTCTTTTCGGTGGAGAGGATTCTGTATGGTTCTAAATTTCATCTTCTTGATAATTTGTAAGTACTTTATGTGTGACTTTTTTTTTTTAAGATACTTATATATATTTTATGAAGTGTTAAAACTGCTTGCAAACTTAGGTTAGTTATTCTCTGGACTTTAAATTAGGTTAGTTATTTTTTGACTTTAAATTAGGTTAGTTATTAATTCTCCGGACTCCTTTATGTATCCCACCACCTCCTTTGATAAGTATGTTTTCTGGCTATCATTAATAGTCCCTTTTGATGAATAAAAGCTCTGTGTGTGGGGTGGGGTGTTTATGGATTATGGGAGAGCATGGCAGGGACCCTTGGGCTTGTCAATAAGACAATCAGTATAGATTGGAAACAGCTACGTAGGGTTTGCATGGGGATGGTCAGGAACCAGAGAGACAAACAGAGATGCTAGCTAAAGCTCCAGGAGAGAAAGTTTGGGAAAGGCCACAATCCTCCAGATGGAAGGTTGCACCAGGAATCTGAGGTCTGGTGTGTGTGTGTGTGTGTGTGTGTGTGTGTGTGTTCATGTCTCCAGAAGCACAGAGGCAGAGGTGAGGCCTCTATTACTGTGTAGGCACTGGAACCCTACACTATTTCAGCTATACCCAGAAACACTCTCCCAGGCCCTGCATGTTGACCGAAGGCCTCAACTTCTGACTGCCCTCTGCTCTGGATCCCAGCCATCTTCTCACTCTGGTGCTGATTGCAAGTCCCTTGCTCTCCCAATATAGCCTGTCAGATGCTGGTAGACCTGGACCTGCGTGGCCCCAGCCAGGATGACATTAGCCAACAACTCCTTTGTTCTCTGTATATAGCCTGTCGGGTGCTGGTGGGCCCAGCCAGGATGGCCTCACTCAGCCAACTGTTGGTGCTTGGTCTTCTCCTGTCCTGTACAAGGCACTGCTGAATGGTCAGAGCTGCAGGAAGTGGGGAACCAGGGGATTCCACCCAGTCTCCAGGGTTCTTCCCTGTGGTCTGTAGCCTTCTCCAAGCAGTTTGTGAAAGCTTCTAGGTCCCTTCTTCCTTGATTTCTGAGACTTCCTTCCAGATTTCCTCCTCAACTGGTCCATGTATGTGCCTTAGATCTTCTGCGGCGTCTCAGGCTGTAACTGGTACAAGTATTTGAAACTGTTGGTGAATCTTGTAGCTGCTGGTGGCAGCTTCTGAAAAAACAGTTCATCATGGTGTCCAGGGTGAACCTGAAGGCTGCCGTGTGAGCTTGTAGATCCTCTCTGGTCCTGTGGACCTTTCCCACAGCCACTGCCTGATTAGCATTGCTTGGTTCAGGCATTTTTGAAATCACTACCAGTGTTTGATTTTTTTTTTTTTTTTTTTTGATAGAGCACAGTTTGTTTGTTTTCTTCACCCTGCTTCCTCCCTCTCCCTCTCTTTCAGTGCTTGCTATGTAATCTCTCATGTAATCTTACTATGTAATCTTGCTGTCCAGGTTGGCTTGGGACTACAATGGTGTATTTAACTTCAGTGTGTGAAGTTTTTGTTTTTTTGTTTTTTTGGGTTTTTTTGGTTTTTCGAGACAGGGTTTCTCTGTGTAGCCCTGGCTGTCCTGGAACTCACTCTGTAGACCAGGCTGGCCTTGAACTCAGAAATTCTCCTGCCTCTACCTCCCAAGGGCTGAGATTAAAGGCGTGCGCTACCATTGCCTGGTGTGTGAAGTTTTTAATGATTGTTTTCTGATTGGGAGATTAAGACAGTGTAACCAGTTGGAAAGCAGTTGGGCAATTTCTTAAAATTAGGTGGACATTTGGCCTGTGGACTGGCCACTCTTCCTGCTGGAGACATTTGAGTAATTGTGGTGGCTCCGTCTTCTCCAGGTACAGGGTCGTGTATGAGATACTGGGCATTGTAAGGACAGTTTGAATCAGATTTTCATTTGCTGCAAAGGAGGAGCTCTACAGTAACAGAACACAGAATTGGTATGTTAGGATTGCTAGGATTCCAAATGATGAGCCCTCACACATTTCTTTGGAGTGCTCCTATTGATGAGATTTCCAGAACTCTCTGCCACAAGTTCTACTTTGATTTGGAGAAAATAACAAAAAGAGATCTCTATGTGGTTCAAAGTAAATCTGTCTGTAGAAATGATCTTTGAACTTAGTTGTTAGGAAACTGAATTTAAAAAGAAAACATTTTGAAAATGCTGTTGGTATATTCTCTTTGCTGCTAGAACTCCTACTTCAGTCAAGTAAGATACTTGAGCTTATCACATGTCAGAGCACAGGTCTGCTCTAGGGGAGGGGCCACCACGGGGGGCTCAGTGGGATTGTTTTCAGGGCTAAAAATATTACATTCTTGAGAAACTGAGAAGTGTTTTTAAAAGGTTTCTAGGGGTGCTTGATAACTATGAGGCACCAACTTCTGCCAAGGGCACGTTAGTGATGTACTGTTTGTCTTTGTTAGGAAAATAAAAAGTACTTCAAGCGGAGTGAACTGGCAAAAAAGGAAGAGGAAGCATATTATGAAAGATGTGGCTACAAGGTAAGAAAGTTCCAACTTTTATGACAAGTCATATATTTCTGAGTTCATATTTTTTACAGCTGTTGTTAAATAACAAAATTATTGATCTCTGTTCAATTTATCAATGTTATACGTTAGCCTGTGAGTGAGAAGCCTTCTGGAGAGGTATGAGGTTTTGGTTTTGATTTGGCTTTAAAAAAAAAACAAACCAGATCTTGAATTCAGGACAATACGTGCATGACTTTTGGCTTGGAATGGTTTGGCTTTCTGTGGACAGCATGAACTGGCTTGAGATCAAAGCTTGAACTTTTTTCTTTTTAATTAAGTCCCGGTTCTGATATTCCTTATCTTCATCTCTCCCACCACTCTCTCCCCTACCTCTCCCAGTAAACGTGTGTTTTGAAAGAGCTCAAAACACTTTACTCATTCAGCCTTGACTGCTTTAGCAGCAAGCGGGGTTGTCTCTGCTTCTTCTTGCCTATCTTAAGACGCTGGCTTTATGTTATGCTGTCCATAATTCCTTCTGGACCCAGTCCTCCTGCTTGAAATAGAGTACATAGCCTCTGTATGCTTTAGTTTGCTTTCAACATGGGCAGCATTTGTGTAGTCTGTTAGTTAGAAGGAGAATTTTTAAATCCATGAGCTGTGTGAACGGCTTCATGTACGTGCTTGAAATGCATGACTGAGATGACCTCTCACAGTGTCTGTCGTGGTGACGATGCTCACTCGGGAGGGGTGAAGCTTAGGAGGAGAAGCCGTTTCAGTTGTTTTCAAACCAGACGTAGTTTAATACTCAGCTCAAACTAACAGGTTCCATCAAAACTTGCTGGGTCATACATTTGGTAATACTCCTGTGCATGGACTGGAGAAAATTCTGGAAATTAATTTGTATGGCTTAGCATTTCTAGAGGAAAGCATGAAGAATGTAACAGCTATATGTGTGCCTTCGGCTTTATTTTTTACTGTTGGAAAGGCAAGTATTGAAGGAGTATTTTAAAGATAGATGCTGAAAAGTTTATCATTGTATTTTAATAGGTTTCTTTAAAGATACCAGCTTCATTTACTTCTATTTTAGAAAAATAAAAGATATTTTATTATATAAATAAGCAGTGACTAGCTGTGTAGACTGCAGAGCTCTCATGTCCTGCTCGCACAGCATGGTGCCCAGGCTTGACCTGGGGTCAGGATCCTTTATCCTGCACCTTCTCTGCTGTCTCAGCCTTTGTGAGTGTGGACCTTTGTTCCCCTCTGGGCAGGTAGGAAACTAATATGTAGTGATCTAGTGTAGTGTGATCTAGTGCAGTGTGACCTAGTGCAGTGTGACCTTTGCTTTCTGTAGATCCTGTTGCTGATGTGACAGTGCTGTCTCTATGGAGATAGTGCCGTAGTCTTGAATCCAAATGGCAGAATACCATAGATCTTTGTCCCAGAGCTGTCAGCTGTCTATGTATGTATACGTATGTATGATGTAAAAGTACATTAGAACTTAGATTGAAGAAATACCTGCTATTTGTAGCTCTTTGACAACCCTCCCCCTCCTTGGAGTAGTGACAGTATAATATGGTTGCTTTTACTCCTTTGTAGGAGCTAGCCCCCATTTTTAAAGCTTGATGCTGGTTTTACCTGTATAAGTATTCAAAACATTAGTTTTTTATTTTATTTTTGATTTTATTTTACCTTTAACCATAACCTATAGAATCATGAATTGCATAATTTTTTATTGTTCAGATTTTCTTAATGGGACGGTAGTTTCTTAAAATAGTTCTTTCTGTTTCTTTGAATCTGTTCCTGCTTTTGACTTTTAAACTTACTTATGGGTGGATGGGAGCCACACTTCAGTGTATTTTCAGACTACACAGTGAGGCTTTTAAATTGCTGGACTCAGTTTTCTCAGTCTATAACTGACCTGCCCAGATATGAAGGAAGGGCTGAAGGCATTTTCGCGTTCAGGGTCCTGAGTGTGAGTCTGTATTCCCTGGGGGCAGTCACCCTTCATTCCTTCTCTTCAAGGTTCATAGCTTATTTTGTAGTCGAGTTGTACACAGCTCTGAGCGTTCATCTTCATGCCTAGTACTTTATTGAAGGTTGGAATACTATGTCTGAAGAAGCTAAATGGGAACCAGTTCTTTAGTCTCTGTAAAGGTGAGCAACTGGGGAGAAATTAAGTTCATATTTAGACACCATTGAGTTTCTTTATTTTGGAAAGCATTGTACACACGTGACTCTTTATAGCAAGAACGAGCTCTGCTGCGTGCATGCTCCCCACGTGTCATGCTCCTGAGTGGATGTTTGGTCAGCTCTGGAAGCATGCACAGTTACTCTGCAGCCCTTGCTCGGGGGCAGTGAGTACCCTTCAGCAGGAACACTCGCGTGTGCCATGGCTGAGGTGATTACATGGTGACGAGAAATATAGGTTGGTAAGTTTGAATTTCATTTCTTTGGCCTGTTACTATAGATACAACCAAAAGAGGAGGACCAGAAACCACTAACATCGTCAAATCCAGTGCTGGAACTGGAACTAGCAGAGGAAAAACTTCCTATGACTCTTTCTCGGCAAGAGGTAAGGCTCTGTTGATTTTGTAGTCAGAAAGAAAAATTTACACTGGACTTGCGTCAGTTATTTCCAAAGTGAGATGACTTGACTTAAAACTCTTATGTGGTCAGACTTTCTCTTTTCCATGAACTTCAGAATCTTTGTTTCCTTTGATTCTATTCTTACTGTAAAAAATCAACAGTAACAACAAAAAGCAGGAGCTTTAGAGCAGTGGCTGCTTTCCAAGAGGACTGGAGTTGGATTCCCAGCACAGGCAGGGTGGTGACTCCCAACTGCCTGTCATTCCAGTTTCAGGGGATCCACTGCCCTCTTCTGGCCTCTTTGGGCACCGGACCTAAATGCAGGGAAAATGCACATATAACGCACTCCCACCCCACCCCACCCCACCCCCGCCCCAGACATTTAACATGATTGTGTGAGTGTGTGTTGCACGTAGGCACATGTGTCAGGACACATGTGTGGAGGTAAGATGACAGCGCTGTGCAGTCGTATTTTTCCTTCAGCCTTTCCATGGGTTTCAGGCATCAAACCCAGGTCACCGGGCTGTGCAGCAAATGCCTCCCTTACCACCCAGTAGTCTTTCTTTCCCAACAACGGTATAAGTTTAAACAAACATATGTATGAACTTACACATTCTAAGTAATTATGCTTAAGTTACTGTCTAAAATGGTTTAAGTACTTCTGTTTTGCTGTTTACAGCTCTTATTTTTTTTCAGATTAAAGCACAAAGATCTGTATAAGTTCCCCCCTCTTTTTTTTAAAGAGCTACATAGTTTTTATTGTCTGTATAATTAATTTCTCACTTTGTATTTGTACCTTAATTTTTTTTCTTGCCTTCTTGGTTTTTTTGTTTGTTTGTTTTTTTTGTTTTGTTTTGTTTTGTTTTGTTTTTTTGAGACAGAGTTTTGTATAGCCCAGGCTGGACGGAAATTTGCTATATATTGTAGTCTGCCTCATATTCTTTATCTTCCTGCCTCTTCTTCCTAGGCCCTGTTTTTGTTGTTGTTGTTTTTTTTGTTTTTTTTTTGTTTTGTTTTTTTTCTGCCATGCTTTTAAACTGTTCCTATTTCATTGTCTTTAGATTGCTTCAGCATTTCCTTGTGAATGATAGTATGAACTTCTTCTGAGACATTATTTCATGCCTAATTATGATTATGTCCCTTGGAAAAGTTCTAGGAGCATGGTTTGTAGGACAAACACTTTGTGTGTATATACATACATACATATGTACATGCATATATATATATATATATATATATATATATATATAATTAGAATTATGTATACTGTAGTTTTTTAACTATTCTTTGTATGTGAGTATTTTGCCTGCATGTATGTATGTGTGCTTATGTGTATGCGTGGTGCCTGTAGAGGTCAGAAAAAGGCATTGGATTCCCTACAGGCGGTTGTGAGACACCATGTAGGTGCTGGGAATCAAGCCAGGGTCCTCTGGAAGAGTAACCAGTGCTCTTAACCACTGAGCCATCTCTGCAACCCTGACTTTGTACGTTTTAAAGACCTGTTTATATGTTATCAAACATGCATGTTATCAAATAGCATTATAGACATTTATGTGTTACACTGATTTACAGTCTGATCTGTAGTGTCTCCCCACAGCCTGGTCTACTTCAACTATTACAAACAAATTAGCATATTTCTATGATACGAACAGCTTAAACTATATAAAATGTAAATGAACATGGCTTCCCTACATTTTGAGTGATGTCCCCTCTTCTGTCCTATGTCCAGTCAGTGCTCAGTCCTCACAAAGGCATCATTGCACACAAATGAAAGATAGACTTTGATGCTTTCTTCTAATCACTGAGAATGCGCTGGGGAGCTAAGGATGGTGCGGTTGGTAGAGTGCCTGGCTACCACGTGGCATTTATTTGTTTATCCAGCGACTTACTTATTTATTTAATTTGGATAAACCTTTATTTTCTTGATTACATAGTTTTGTTTCTCATTTTTAAGTGAAAAATGTACTCAAAGTGTAGAAAATACATAGTACAGACTAATCACAAAACAAACCCTGATGCAGTCAGTAACCCAAGCCAGGACTGAAGTAGTTCCCAGGCTTTAAAAGCCCTGTGCATGGCCATTGCAACCCCAGGCCCCTTTCTCTGGGTCTGAGTCTGGGATGTTGGATTGTGGTGCTGCAGTGCCCACTCTCTCCCCTGGTCATGCTGTCCCTCTGTCCGTCCTTACTTTTTTTGTGTGTGACCTGCTTTGCAGATTGATTCCCCTGCCTGAAATAGGTCTCCAGAGGACCTAAGCGGCTAGTTATAAAATGTTAGAGTGTTGTCAGAACACGGCATGTCTGTTGAGTGAAATCCTGGAAGAGCAAACACAATTTGTGCTTTTTTTTTTTTTTTTTTTTTAAATTTCAAAGTGGTGGTTGGTCACTAACGTATGTATTAACATAGGCTTAAAGAAAAGTGCTGAGTAGTCATGGTTGTATGAGAAGAGGGCCGACAATATGGCCCTTATGTTATGTCTGACAATGTTTGTGTGTCTGTGTCTATGCTATGGTTTACATTAAGGGTTTGCTTTAGGTTTGCATTACAGATTCATATGTCAAACTATTTGATAGGAATTATTCAGAGAAAAAGCAGTTTATGAGATATTTGTGTCAAATGGTGTTGGTGTAAAGTACTTTCCCCCTTTCATTCACAAGTGTATCTATTATAACGGAGATAGATGGTTAAAATTGGCTTGAAGGATTCTGGTGCTGTCATAGTTATTCAGTGCAGAATGGCCTTGCTACATTGACTCCCTGGGGCCCATATGGTAGAAGGAGAAAACCAACTCCTCTTAAGTTTTTCTCCAACTTCTGTACACGCCTCATGGTTCACTGCCCTCCCAAATACACTCTTAAAAAGTTTGAAGGATTTTATATTTCATTCAGAAACACCTATTTGAATAATTAAATTATGTTTATTAAACTTAGGTTTTAGTTTAAGATAAGCGTGCACGTTATTTTGAGATGTTTCTTAGGCTTTTTTCCTCTTTGAAGTCTCCCAGGTGTTGGGTTCTCTTCCTAGGTCATCAGAAGACTGAGAGAAAGAGGAGAGCCGATCCGACTGTTTGGGGAGACGGACTATGATGCTTTCCAACGGTTAAGGAAGATAGAGATCCTTACACCAGAAGTTAACAAGGTAAGACCGAACCTGCAACCAGGAGAGTCCCGGGAAGCTGGGCAGCGTGGGGCTGGACTGTTAGCATCATAGTTAAGTCTTCCGTGCTTTTAAGAGAAGGCTGTGCCTTATGCATAATTCATCTGTTTTGATAAATAGCACGTGAGCGCATTAGCAGCACAGTCTAAGGGTAAAAGATACTGTCGTCACCCAGTTCTGTGTCACTTCTATCCCCAGGCAGGTACCTTTCTGACTGAAGACACTGTGAATTAAGTTCTACTTGCTGTTTTTCTGTTAGCATTTTTACATTTCACGTGGATAGGCACAGCTCCATCTACTCAGCATGACATTTCTGAACGTGCCATCCACGCACTTTCCGTTTCCTTGTTACTGCTCAGTTAATGTGGTTCTGTGAACACACTACAGTGTGTTTCTCGGTTGGGACTGCTGCTATCATGAGCACTCGTAAGCAGTATTCCAGGGAGGAGGTCAATGTGCCCCCACGCGATTTCCTGAGGAGAGTAGCTACAGGCAGCATTGCAAGGAGTAAATACGTGCTTTCTAAGTGCGGGGCGCTTCTAAAGATCGCCCTGTGGAGCTGTTAGACTTGGAAATTTAAACCATTCTCTTTCTTGTATGTATAAAACCTCATGATTTTATTCATGTCCCTGATGTGAAGATGAATAAACATCTTTTCATACTTACCTTCCTTTGTACAGTGTTTGTACAGTTTCATTGCTGTGACAAGGGACCTCACAAAACAAGGTTAATGGTGTATTTTGGTGACACTTTGAAGGGATACGGTCCCCAGAGCAGGGAAGGCAGGGGGTTGTTGGTCACATTGCACACACAGGAACAGAAGGATCTGTGCTGGTGTTTGGCTCTTTTTCTCTTCATTCTATCTGGGACCACAGGCCATGGGATGGGACCCCTACCCTGTGCAGGTGTCCAGGCTGAGCTACCCCAGTCCCAGGAATCATAGCTACCCTGGAGAGCTGTCTCCATAAGTCCCATGAGTTAGAAGTTCCATATGTGTGCTGTAGATAAGCCCTTTGTGAGGAACACAAGTAGGGTTTTTGACTGGTTTGGTCCTTGATTGTGCATTACTTATTTTCTTAATGGAGTGTTGCTGAGCTGAAGTTTTAAATTTTGATGAAGTCCCAGTTGATGAATTCTTTCTTAATTTTTATTTATTTACTTTAATTTTCTCAATAGTTGTTGGCTTTGTGTTCTGCTTGAGAATTCTTTACTTATGCCAAGGACTTGAAGAGATGTTTTGTGTTTTCTTCTAGAAGTAACAGTTGTCGATTTTACATGGGAGGCTCTGGTTATGTGTTAGTGCCCAGCATCTGGTCTGGTCTGTGGGCAGTTGAAAGGAATGTGGCTTGGGTTTGGTTGGCTGTTCTACGGGTGTCAGGGCAGTGCTTGTTCAGCTCCTCTGTGGCTTCATTAGCTTTTTATCTGTTCACTCTGTTAAATACTGAAAGATGGGTATGGTTTTCTTTGGCTGTTTAACAGGCCTTCCCAAAACTTAGTGCTGTGAAGTAGTTTATTAATATTAAGTATTCTTGCTTATTTGCGACTTTAATGACATCAGAAAAAATCAGTTCTATCATTTGATTGGTCTAAGCTAAGCAGACCTTTGCATAAAGTCTTTGTGTGGTTGCAGTCCAAGGGAAACGGTTGCCTGTGTGAGGAGCCTCCCCCTAGCCCCCGGCCTGGTCCTATCTTTACTCACAGGCTCACTGTCTCCGTAGGAGTGGTGGGAATAGCTGGGGGCTGGCTAGGGGTCGTGCTCTATGTGTTCTGTTTGCTGCTAAGTGCTTCCCATCTGCTTTCCTTGCTTCAGACCTCTTTCTGCATTGAATCTCAGCAGGGCCGGTCCAGCCCTGTGGTACCAAGTTCGTGGGATATTTATGCTCTTCTTTGACTATAATGATGTGCTTGTAGGTCTTTTTCTAAAAAGCCTCTGAAAATATTGTCTTTATTCTTCTAGATACAATGCAAGAATCACTTTTTTTTTTTAACCTAATCACAGTCCCCATCAGAATTAGTTGCTTCCTTCTTCGTGTTCCCATAATTAACCTCTGCAGATGCATATAGTGTATTTCACTAATGGCAGAGTTTGGGGTGTATTTCTCCTATCCTGGGGTCAGAGGTGTTTTGTTTTTGTATTTGTGGCTTAGCCCTCACATCTAAAGGCTCTGAGGAAAGAGCATAGGTCTAAAGAGTCTGGGCCTGTTCCTGGATGCTAATCATTAGCTGTGTGACCAGTGGCAAGTCTTGTAATCTACTCTAGTCCTCGCTTGTAAAATAGAGATGGAACCTTCTGCTCACTGGGCTGTCTTGAGAATTAAATGTGGTAACCATTGGGGAACCTGGTCCTGTACATTACATAGAGCAAGTCATCAGTGCTTGCTAAATTAAAAGTGCTTGAGTTGAGTATTCCACTCAAGTGTGTGTGTTGATGCTCAGATGGGCAGATGGTAGGATGCAGCGAGTGCTGCGGTGAGTGTTGAGGGTGCACACTGATTATTAGCTCAGAAAGGAACTTTGCTAGTGTTTGAGAACAGCCCTAGCACATAATAAATGTAAAAGGAACCAACAGTGACTTCTTGTAACAACTCTATGTAGTGGGTGGAATAAATCCTATTTTACAGATGAGGCAGCCAAGGCATAAAGGTAAGTTGCTCAAGAACTCCCACGCAGCATAGGTCTAAACCAAGTCTACCTTTGCTCTCAAGCCCTGCACATAACATCTCCCACTCTGCTCCTTAGCTCCTTGGATTTTTAGATTTGTAACAACATCCCAGCCCTGCTCCCTGTTCTTTGTCTCATAGCTGGTGCTAAGGGAGCATGTTCTCTATTCCTTAATTAAATATTCAAGCCTGGAGAAACATTGAATGTATCTTTGGTAGAAACAAAGTTTAGAGCCTAGCTTAAAGAGACACCTTTTTTTTTTTTTTTTTTTTCCATTGACATAGGGAGTTCAGAGCAATGAATTTCAAAGGTTAAACATGTATGTGACCTGGGAAAATGAATTGGGGACCTCTAATGAAACTTGGTCACATTCACTAAGTTTTGTTATTAGAAGAACAATATGGTTTTGATGAGGATTTTTAGATTTGTAACATGTTTTCTTTTTCTTAGCAGTAGACTGGACAGAATGCATATATTCTTTCCACTATTTTTATAAGAATTATTTTCTGCCTTTAATCCCAGCACTTGGGAGGCAGAGGCAGGCAGATTTCTGAGTTCAAGGCCAGCCTGATCTACAGAGTGAGTTCCAGGACACTCAGGACTACACAGAGAAACCCTGTTTCGAAAAACCAAAACAACAAAAAACATTTTTTTAAGTGATGCTAGTATTAGCACAATGATTTGTTTCATTCCCTAGTTTTGATAAGCCCTTAACATGACATGTACTTCTTGGCGCGGATTTGGGAAGGGAATGTTGAGACAAGGTCATGTAGCCTGAGCTGGTCTCGAACCGAACCATCTGGTCTTCTTGCCTCTACCTCCAAGTGCTGTGACTACAGGTATGTTCTGCCATGACCAATTTCTGAGCACCTGCTGACTGAGCTACACCTCACCTTGCAATGGACTTGATGATATCTCACACACACACACACACACACACACACACACACACACACACACACACACGGTGACGTTTCCTAACTGGTGTGCTTCTTGTTCTCACCCTAGGGCTTAAGGAATGATCTGAAAGCGGCTTTGGACAAGATTGACCAGCAGTATTTGAATGAAATTGTGGGTGGTCAGGAACCTGGAGAGGAGGACACACAGAATGACCTGAAAGTTCACGAGGAAAACACCACCATTGAAGAGTTAGAGGTAGTCTGCCCGCCCTGAGCCCGCTCCCCTGCATCCCTTCCTCCTCAGGAGCAGGTCGCTGAGTTGAGCAGTTCCTGCACAGTGCACTCCATCCTTGTCATTCGGGCACTGGCTTTGCTCCCTTGTGTCTCGCTCACTCACATTTCCTACCTTCAGAAGTGATCACAGTAGTATTTGCATCCTTTTCTTTACTGGTGATGCTGCAGTTTTTATGTTGGTGTAAAGTAGTATTGTGTGTTGTGGTAATCTTTATTTTATTGCTTTTCCCTGTTTCGTACTGTGTTTAAGATCCACGCTTGCTTTTCTTGCTTTGGATTGGCTGTATATTACGGCATTCTTGTATTTTAGATTTCTTATAACAGTGGGCAATTTGGTTGCTCTCAGCTCCTCCTTAGCCATGGACACGGACTGGAACAGAATTGTGGGGCTTATATACACATATCCAATATGTCTCAGTACTACCAAACTGCTCTGTGGCATGGTTGTCCCAGGGCTGTCCCACTAGCAGCACATGAGGGGCATGTCCTTACATTTCTACTAGCACTTGCCACTATATAGCTTCCTGATTCTTGCACCATGATGCATGTGAATGATACGTGTAATCTTCATGAAAAAACAGTATCATGTGAGTGTATAGCATGTAACAAATACAGGTTAGAGTTCTTTGTTCACTTTGTTTAACAGAACACAAGCTGCTACTTGTGCTTGCTTTAGTCTCTGGCTTCTGAACATGTAGGGATCTCTAGAGCGAGGCTGCAGTTAAGGACGCCATTGTACTGCATTCCCCTCCCATCTCCCTTTTGGGATGCTCTGTAACTTTTACTAAATAATTGGGAGTGAGCTGTCGATTGTCACTCAGGCTTCTTCCCTTCTTCTGTCCTGTTAACCCTCCCTCTGTTCCTCTTCTCTTTCTTCCCTATTTTTTTAAACAATGCAATTCAATTTACCAAAATCAAGTATGTAGTTGAGTGGCTCATGAAATATATCCGCAGGGTATTGTCGCCAGCATAGTCTGAGTTTAGGCCATTTTATCCATCTAAGAGAAGTGCCAGTTCTGTTAACAGTCATTGATGTCTTATATTAAATTTGCAAAATTGGGGCCAGTGAGGTGGCTCAACTGTGACAGACACCGTGCACTGCTCTTACAAGCTTGTTTCCCAGCACCCATGCTGAAAGGCTCACACTGCAGCTCTGGGCTCTAAGCTCCCGTACTCTCACACACATGTCCAAACACAGATATGTAGCAAAGGCAGTAACAGTCTGTAAGCTGTTTTGAGTTATTTCTGTGTGTATGAGTGCTGTGTGCATGGTTTGTGGTGGGGACATCTGCCACTGCATGTGTGTGCAGTGCAGAATGAGACTGCAGGCCTGATCCTCTCTCCGCCTTTACCTGGCTTCTGGATTGAGCTCAGGCTGTCCGGTCTGCCTCTGCAGGCAGCACTCGCCTTTACCCTTGAGCCACTTTGCTGACTCTCTTACCTCTCCATGCATAAGAGGTAGTACATTTTCTACATAGAAATGTACAGTTTTTCCTGACTTGTCTAGAAATTTCAACAAATAAAATAAAACTTGGTCAGTATACATTATCAAAGCCTTTTTAACCTATTGCTGGTCACACATACATACACACTTGTACATCTTCTTTTTAAATTGCTATGTGTTAGTGAACAGGCATGTTTTCTTTCTTCTCTTGAGGCACTGGGAGAGTCCTTAGGGAAAGGTGATGATCATAAGGACATGGACATCATCACCAAGTTCCTGAAGGTGAGTGCTGTAGGGAAGGGACGGAGACCATTGCGGATGGGCGTGTAGGAAGCTCTCCTGCACTGGGTACCCTGGGTAGGGTACTTCCCCAGCGTCTGTACTTGTCACTTGAGTGCCTGCTGCCAAGTGCTGGGCCGCTGGAGCCTCTCACCCTATGCTCGGTGTTTAATGGATGGAAATGTGTGTCTGCTTTCTGTGTGGGCTTTGCCCAAAAGCCAGGGACAATGATTGCAGCATACAGTGACCACAGCATTTGAAGGCGTTTCCTGCTCTCCTCAGATACTCCAGAGAGACGTACCAGGGAGGCGGTGGGGCGGTCAGGGAAAGGGAGCTAGGGAAGGACATCGGTGCACAAAGTGACCAGAGCTAACAAAGAAGCGAGCAGGGTCGGCGTCTTTCTTGACTAATTCTGTATTGGCTGTCAGCAGTACTCTTTACTTACCTAGGGAGAACAAGGTCAGAGCCGAAATTCATTTAGATATTTCTCTGCAGACTGGGAGGTGGATTGCAAAGAGTTTTTTCCTTTCTTTCTTTTACTTTGTTATTTAGAATTTTAACGGATTTACGTCTTGAACGCTTTAGTCGTCAGGCTGGACAGCGTAGATCTAGACAGTGTGCAGGAGCTGCCTCTGGTCTTTGATGGTCTGTTCTCACTGTCACCTGCCCCTGGAAAGAGTCTGTAGTCACACCCAAGGGGCTCTGGTTCCTTTGCCAGGCTGAGAACTCTGCATGAATCACAGTCTTAGTTTTAGTTTTACTTTCTTACTTACTTATTTCTTCCTTCACCATTAGTTGGATGTTGGTGGGATTTTAAAATTGATTTCTCTGTTCTGTGTAAGTCCAAATAGTATATAAAATACTTCAAACACTGATTGAATATCAAAGTGCATATATATGATAAACCCAGATTAGTTGAATTGTGTGTTAATAGGTACAAATAAAAATATAGTAAATTTATTTCAATCCAGTCATTGAGGAATTTGATACCTCTTTTTTTGGAAGTGGTCCATCTTCATCATGTACATAAATTACAGGGTCTTGACTTTGAAGCATATGATGAAACAAACACATTGCTTGTTAATTAAATCTTAGTTGATGATGACAGTTTACTCAAGCAGGACGATGTGGTAAGGATGATTCTATGCTGACCGTTCTGGTGTTGGGAACTTCTCCACACACACCACTGGGTGGCACTGCAGCCTTAACGTTTTTTCCCAACAGTTTCTTCTTGGTGTTTGGGCTAAAGAACTGAATGCCAGAGAGGACTACGTGAAACGCAGCGTGCAGGGCAAACTGAACAGTGCTACCCAGAAGCAGACCGAGTCCTACCTCAGACCGCTTTTCAGAAAGCTCCGGAAAAGGGTGAGGCTTCTGGAAGATTCTTTTTAAACTCATGTTTTTGTTTGTTTAAATCAGAATATGTAGAATAAGTAGTTTTCACTACATATGGTAGCTTCTAAAACTTTGTTTTTGTTTTTTTTTTTTTCAGAATCTTCCTGCTGATATTAAAGAATCAATAACAGATATTATTAAGTTCATGTTGCAGAGAGAGTACGTGAAGGTAACTTACCCTGTGTGTTACAGTTGCTGTGACCATTATGGAATGGGGAGAGTTTTACGTAGACCATCTAAGAGTGAGTGTGAAGCATGAAGCAGGCAGGGGGAGAAAGTCTTTTGTTCTCTTGGCATTGAGTAACAAACTTGAGACCTCATCTTTGTTTCTTAGTCATTATAAAAGCTGGTTAAGAGGATGTGTGACATATAGGCATGCTCATCTATGGATGGGACTGAATTTCAGAGTGTATAAATAGTTGATCATGGCATGGAACAGATCCTCCCATACAAGCAAGCGTCTTCAGACCTCTGCAAAGCTTATTTAATTGGTAACATAGCTGAGCTGTTGTCCTGGCTGAATCCGAGGACCTTACACATGCATTGTGGTTATTTCTGTGTTTGGAAGTTGCTCATGGAAGGCTGCTGGGACTCCCCCCTCCCCCCCTACAGTACTGTGGAGGTAGCAGACTGCTTGCTGGGAGGGCGGTTGCCGTTCACTCCAATGCCTTAGCTCTCGAGTGGGCTCAGGAGAGCTGTTGGAAAGCACCCTAGGATCTAGGACTATTGGGGAGAGCTTAGACGTGGGCATTGGAGGCGAGGCAGTTGTAGAAGGGAGAGAAGCCTTCTGGATACTGAAGATATGACACTGAGGCGCCCACGAAGCCTGGAGTGAAGGTCTTTGAATCCCAGAGGCAGTGCTAGAGCAGTAGAGAGGGGGAGAGGGAACTGCTGGCATTCTCGGGTGACACGGTGACTGGATGAAAGCATGGGTCATGGAGGGATTTATTATTAAAGCCAGTTGTTCAGTAGAGATAGCTTTTCATCCTTAGTTTCTGATAGTTGCATGAGTCTTCTATTTGTGTTAGTTCTCGGAGCATGCATGTTTGGGTCATTGTCACCCTCCCCTTCATGGTGTTTAGTAAGGATGACTGCATGGCAGTGCATGACACAGTTGGTCATGGCAGACAACACTAATCAGTGCCTGCTCTAGCAGATGCCTTTGTCATTACCTTTTTCTCACAATGTATATCAAAATCAGGTGAGAGCTTACGTTGTATAAATGACAGTGAGAACTAGTACATTTTAATAATGTGTTGGGAAATTCTCTTTGGGTTTTAGAGATGTGAGAAATTGGAAGTTGTATCAGTTGAAGTCCTGTGTGGAAGTTACATATGAGAGCCAGTGACTAAGATGTGCTGCTGAGCAAGGTGACAGGTATCCCTAGGGTGACAGTAACCTCCCAGTTAACCGAGTGCTTGTGTGCAGCCTGCTTGCCGTCATTGGGGAGCTTTAGAAGTTCCTGTGTTTTGTTCTGTTTCCCTCCTGTCTCTCAGCTAGCCAAACTTGACTGTAAACCAAGCTCTTTGTGTTCACTGGCTTCTGTCTTGATTTTCATAGCTTTTATTTTAGGCTCTGGACAAGTAGGAGTCTTGGGGGTCAAAGTGGAAAGTTCTCGTGCTTCCTCTGTGTGACCTGTGAGCCAGTGTCCAAGCTTGTGTGTCTATCTGTTGGGGACCCTTGTGTAGTTGTCCCAGCAGATAAGCATCTCCCTGCCCCACTGCTTCCAGAGCCCACAGTGCTATGTGGGCAGTGACTATGATGGCAGGTTGGGTGGTGAAGGGCTAGCTAGCTACTGTCCACATTCCAGCTCCATGTGCTGAGACTAAATCTAAAGTAGAGTGTCTGTTAGCATGTGAAATGAGCTGCCTGCTGTTCCAGTCTGAAATGCATTGTTTTCTATGCACAAAGGCTAGAAAGGGCTGTTTGTCTTCCTCACATGCTAGTATTGACTTCTGTTTTCACGGGCATTTGTGTTTCTGGGCAGGGCTGTAAGTCACCCCAAACTTTAATTCTTGATTTGAGCAATGGAACATAATATCTTTGCCAAGAGGTAGATAAAATGTCGGTCAGGAATGGGGGCTATGCAGTACTGGAACTAAACATTTGAACCAATATATTTTTGCCTTTTTGATTTATTTTACTTTCCTTTCAGGCGAATGATGCTTACCTTCAGATGGCCATTGGCAACGCCCCCTGGCCTATCGGTGTCACCATGGTTGGTATCCATGCCAGAACTGGCAGGGAGAAGATCTTTTCCAAGCATGTTGCACATGTTTTAAATGATGAAACCCAACGGAAGTACATTCAGGTAAGCAGGACAAGATTTGCTCTAACAATCTTTTTCTTTTTAAAATAATGGGATGTGTGTGTGTGTGTGTGTGTGTGTGTGTATGTGTGTGTGCATGTGTGTGTGCGCGCGCGCGTGCGTGTGCATGCACGCACATGCCTGGGCATGCATATAGGCATCAGAGGACAACTCTGTGGAGTTAGTTCTCTCCAACATTTGTGTGCGTTCTGGGAATTCAACTCAGGTCATCAGGCTTGTACAGCAGTTGCTGTTACTAAACCAACGTTCTCTAATTCTCCCGACGTAGAACTCTAAAATGTAAGAAGGCTTATGCTAACCCTTCTCTGCAGGGAGTGCATTCGGCAGCCTCCAGTGGACACCAGAAATACTAGATAGTACTGAACCCTGTACACTCTACCCCACAGCCCAGATACTTACTCAACCATGGTAAAATTTGGCTTATTAATTAGGCTGAGTAAGAAATTAACAACACCTGCTTGACATGGTGGCATGCACCTGCATTCCAGTACTTCATTGGTGGAGTTAGGAGAACCTTGTTCTGAGCCAGCTTGGCATAAAGAGGGAGATCATGTCTCAGATAATCATAATACACAGGGGTAGGAGGAACAGAGGAGGGGGTTGTTAATAACTGGTTATTAAAAAGGGCAGTTGTAACGATATTCTGTAATGAAAATTGTGTGAGTACGGCCTCCCGGGAAACGGGGTGCTCTCACCTCTGTGCTACCATGAGGAATGGTTTCTGCAGAAGGAGATGAAGTGAGGCTGGTGATGGAAGTGGTGCTGTGGTGCTCGAGGCTCTTGCTGAGCTTCTAGTGATCGTGTGGAAGCATCTTCAAGCCGTGATGACAGTTGACTGAGGTAACTGGCAGTGTGGAGAATGAAACCCCAGAGAAGGGCAGTGACTTCGCAGTGAGTCGGGCGCAGTGAGGAGGTGACAGGGAAGTTCCCTCTCGGCCTCACAGAGTAAAGGACACCATGACTTCCATACCTGATGGAAGGGAGGGGAAATCATGAGGCTTTTTAATTTGCTTAGAACTAAAACAAAACTCTTGGAATTTGTTTTGTTTTGAAACAGGGTCTTCTTATATATAGTCCAGGTTAGCCTCAAACTCGATGTGTCTACCTCCTTGAGTGCTGGGGTTATTGGTATGAATCATATCCAGCTTGCTTCAAACAAACAAATTACAGATAGGGTACATAAGAGAAATACGGGGCTTAGTTAGGACAACCAGTTTAAGAGTGTTTTATGATAATATGACTTGGAATGTGGATTTAGTGTATGGTAACCTAAGAAGGTATGGAAAGTGAAGTCTTGGCTTCAGTGTTTATAGTAATTTTTTTTTTAAAGATTTATTTATTGTTATGCATAAGTACACTATAGCTGACTTCAGACACACCAGAAGATGGCATCAGATCTCATTATGGGTGGTTGTGAGCCACCATGTGGTTGCTGGGATTTGAACTCAGGACCTTCGGAAGAACAGTCAGTGCTCTTACCCACTGAGCCATCTCACCAGCCCGCTTATAGTTATTTTTAAGTAGCATATGAAAATATTTTTTTATATGCAACTAAGTCTGAAGTATTTGTACTTGTTTTTTTGAAATTATATATACTTCATACAAACTTGTTTGTATTGGGCTAAACTTTTTTGAAACTTTGATGTGAATAAAAAACCAAAAAGAACCAACTATGATCTATCTTTGGCAAACTGTTACAGATCCCAAATTGTATAGAACGGCTTGCCAGGTGGCGGCTCTTAAACTTGAAGATGAGTTCTGGAATTTACTTAAAATTTTCTTAAAAGCGTAAAAGTGCTTTCAGATGCTAAGCTAGAGAATGGTCGTCACCACTCATGAATTATCTTTGTTTGTATCTTAGTTCCAGTTGCTGACTGTTCATTTGTATGACATACTTTGAGCTTTATTCACATGCCTCAGCATTAAAAACATCTCAGCCTGACTCCCTAGCGTGGATTGTGCACTTTATAGACTTCACATATATTTGGGTCAATTCGAAGACTTTCCGTTCCTTAATTTTTAGGACTCTATTAATGTTTTTATTGTGAGTGAGGGGTGGAACGTGTGCTGTGCAATGGTGCTCATATACAGGCCAGAGCTCTGGTTCTCCTCTACCTTTTGCAGGTTCCAGGGATCGAACTCAGGTCATTAGGCTTAGCTGCAAGCCTTTGCCAGCTGAACATCTTACTGGCCCTATTTTCATTTCTTAAAACCACAGATAACTGTAGCAAAGGCTAACACTTTGAATTAGAAAAGTAGTTTTTTCTTTGATAATTGATTATAATTTCGAAGGATTAAATTCGTTAATCATGCTCATTTATACTATGGGTAAATTATACTGTTTAAACGTTCATATAACTAGGTAATTTTAAAGACAACATTTCTTGTGTGGATTCTACTTCCTCCTAGACTAATTTTTATATATGTATATAATTTATTTAAGAGAATTTCTAGTTTATTTATGTATTAAAAGGGGAGGGGAGTGGAGTGGGAGAGATCGCTCAGTGGTTAAAAGTACTGACTACTCTTCCAGAGGTCCTGAGTTCAATTTCCAGCAACCAAATGGTGGCTCACAACCATCTGCAATGAGATCCAGTGCCCTCTTCGGGCATGCAGATGTACATGCAAATAGAACACCCACACATTTAAAAAATAGTAATAAAATAAAACTACTATAGTTTTCTGTTTTAAAAAATATTAAAAAAAAAATGTGTGTGCATGAATACCGTGTGGGTGGGTGTTTATGCGTGGAAGGAGTGTGTGCCTGGATGTACACTTGGCGGTTGGAGGCCAGAAGCTCAAGAGTTGTTTCTCAGGATGGCTCCCCACACTTCTTTTAGAAAAGGAAATATTTCTATGTTGTGTGCATGAATGTTTTGCCCGCATATGTGTATGTGTACCATATGTGTGCCTTGTTCCCAGGGAGGCCAGAAAGAGTGTTTGATTGAGCCCCTGGAACTGAAGTTAGAATTGTGAGCCATCCCGGGGCCTGGGAACCTAACCTGTGTCCTTTGTAAGAGCAGTGAGCGGTCTTAATTGTTGAGCCATCTCTCTAGTCTGTCCCTCCAGGTTCCACTTGTGCTGGTTTATTGAGACAAGGTCCCTACTGCAGTACTTGATTAGCTCCATTAGCTGGCCAGCAGCAAGTCTCAGAGTCCTCCTGTACTGGCCTCCCCAGGCCTAGGCTTACAGATGCACACCACTGTGCCTGACTCGTTACTGAGCTCTCGGGTCTAAACTCAGGTTCTCTTGCATGGGCAGCAAGCACGTCAGGAGAAGCTATCACTTTTTTCTTGTTTAACTCTACTCTTCAGCCAGGTTTGATGGCTGTAGTTGCATCACTTGGATGCTGAGGAGGATTGGAAGCTTTGAGATGAGTCACAACAGCATCTCAAGTTAAGTCTAGCCTGGGCTAAATGGTCCAGGTCAGATGGTTAGGGAGAGTTGGATGGCTTCCTCTAAGATGGTTAGGAAGAGTTGGGAAGTGCCGTTTGAAACAGAGCAGCTACCTCTGCTGTGGAGAGGGCATGATGTTGTGGCTTCAGTCTGTTGAATGAGGAAGCCTTGAGTATTAAATAACGGATCGAAGTCTCTCCTTGAGTAGATGCTAGGGACATGTTAGTGACTTTCTAGTGTTTTTCTTGTTGACTTGAATGATGTGTTAGTCTGGATAACAAAATCTGAAAGGGATTATTCAGCTCAGTTTCAAAGGCTTTAGAACAGTGGTTCTCGACCCTCCTAATGCTATGACCCTTAATACAGTTTCTCAACCATAAAACTATTTTTGTGACTTCTTCATAACTGTAATTTTGCTACTGCCACAAGTCGTAATGTAATTATTTTTGGATATAGAGGTTTGCCAAAGGGGCCACAACCCACACATTGGGAACCACTGTTTTAGAAAGTGCATACCGTGATGTATTGTTAACACATTAAAGACAAGCTGAGAGGCACCAATGTGTGAGTATCACATTGGGCCCTTTGGGTTCATTTATGAAGAACAAGTCCAAATCTGAACTCTCCATCTAGCTTAGTCTTGTTGCTGTTTGTAGTCTTTACGGGTACTGGCCTGGTTTGTGTGTATGATCTGTCTGTCTCTGTACCTGTGTGCCATGCTTCTCTGTAATAAAGGCTTGGACAACACAGGAAACATGGCTGGGAGGGGCCAAGGGTTCTCTACGGTTATCTTAACAGCGTTTGCTAGGGAGGAAGCCGCTTCACTGACCCAGCTGACTCTTGAGTGGCACGCAGCACCACAGACAGACCACATCCTCACGCTGTTGGCAGCGTTGACGGTGGAGGTGTGTCAGCACGGGATTGCCGCAGCATAAGCATACATACATACCTTCGTGGTCAGGGGCATGGAGTGTGTAACTTAACATGGAAGCTATGCATGCACCTTCAACTGTAAAAGCCGACGGCATGAGAAATCTAGGGTGCAGTCAGGTTGGCTCTGTGTCTCACAAAGGCAGGCTAAACTTACACAGGCTGAGTGCACAGGAAGATGGCGGGCTGAGTCCAAAGCCGTGACTGATCTCAAGGCATCGTGTTTTCTGTGACGGCTGCCACGAGTTTAGTCTCTGAGGTCAAGAGATATTTTCAGAATAACATATCACTGTACCATTACAGAGGTCGTGGTAATTGTACATAAATTTATCAGATTTTCTGATAAGAAACTAGAACAAGGGAGTGGTGTAGTCACATGAAAAAGAAGTAGAGACCCCAGAAGCTCTTGTCACACTGGCGCAGAGGACGGTTTCTGATAGTGAGGGAGACAGTAAAACCCTGGTCCCAGCAGCCCACGCTGTCGGGTGTACAGTATGAGCAGCAGTGAAGCCGTGGACTGTGACTGCGGTTCATGGAGTGAGTGTGGTACAGCTAGTGCTGGGTGACAACATAGTCTACTGTTGTCCTCAGATTCCAGAGCAGCACCTGTTAATAGTGCTCAGTAAATACTCTGTGATTGGATGGGTGTCTCTGCAGTTCATAGCCTTGCTCTTGTCTGGTCGTTAGGGACGGAGACTGTTGATGGGAATCTTTATGAGATTCCTAGATAAGGTAGTGCTGAATGGTAGAAGGAGGGTGCTTTGTCCTCTGCAGTGACGGGCCAACTAAGTTACATAAAGTTTGATTTTTAGTATTAGGAAAACCTTTTTTTAAACTTCTTATTTGAAAGTCACAAGAAATTGCAAAAAGCAGTATGAAACAGATTTTTAAAAATTATTTATTTTATTTATATGAGTACACTATATCTATCTTCAGATGCACCATAAGAGGGCGTCAGATCCCATTACAGATGACTGTGAGCCATCATGTGGTTGCTGGGAATGGAACTCAGGTCCTCTGGAAGAGCAGTCAGTGCTCTTAACCGCTGAGCCTTTTTCCAGCCCGAAACAGATGTTGATAGTAGGCAGAATTGCCTCACAGCTGGGAGGAGGGTGGCAGACTTTGTGAGCATCGAGTTAACAGTTGCACGGACTGTCTGAGTCTTCTCTGCCATTTCTCCTAGAGGCCATTGCTTGCCTGCTGCAGGCCTTCATACAACAAGGGAGCTGAGGGTTCCGACCTCGGCCTCCTGCCTGGCCTCTGGTTCTGCATTTTCTTGCAAGTGAAACAAAACAGCAGTGCCTTTTCCTTCTCGTTCTGCTTTAAGAAAGTGGACCGTGAGTGGACAGTGGGAGTGGCCTTGATGCTCAGTCTCCTTGGTCGCTAGCAGTCATTTTGGTTAGTCTTGCCTTGTAGAAATGTATATCCAGTGTCTTGGTACTCAGTCTCTTTTAAGAATCCAAAATCTTTTTCTTTTTAAAAACACACTCTTATTTTGAAAATGTTGCCACAGTTTTTTTTTTTTCTTTTTAAATTAGCATTGTGTGAAATTAAGCACAGAGTCACTGTGTCGTTTATCCTGGAATCCACACTAAGGCTCAGGCAGAAGACTGCCAGGCATTGCATTAGTTTGTAAAAGCCTGATTTCCATTGTATATAACGACCTCTTTGGTCTCTTGGTGAGGTTGATTTGAAGTATGTTCTGAGAGGGCCGTTTCAACATGATGCCTGAAGTTCAAACCTTTTTTATTTTATTTTTTAAGACAGTAAACATTGGACTGAAGAGATGGCACAGAGGTTAAGAGCACTGACTGCTCTTCCTGAGTTCAATTCCCAGCAACCACGTGGTGGCTCCCAACCATCTGTAATGGGATCCGATGCCCTCTTCTGGTGTGTCTGAAGATAGCTACAGTGTACTCATGTACATAAACAAATCTCAAAAAACAAAACCCTGAACTCTCCAGCAGCAGCTGTGTTCCAGAGGCGCTGCTAAGAGTACAGTGATATTGTGGATCAGTTTGCAACCTCTGGCCGATGTGTAACTCAGACCTCTTCTACATGAAGATATTTGCTAAGGAGATTTGAAAATTATATAATAATTACTTCTTTTAAAATAACACATCAAGAAATGCTTTAGTGTTAGAAGTGTATGGCGTTAGTCAGATATGGCCCAGGAATTCTGGGTAATATGTGCCACATTAAAAGCTAAGATCTGGGTAGCGCACATTCCTTCACACTGTCTTGTTTCTCTGTTCTCTCCCATCAGTCAGTGCTACCCTTCTTTTGTAAACACTTATTTAATAAAGTTTATGTTTGTGAATTCCAGCTCTGAGCTGTCATGTGGGTGCTGGGAACCGAACTTGGGACCTCTGCAAGTGTAGCCAGCACTCTTACATCTCTCCAGCTGTAGTTGGTACTGCTCTTGACTAAGTTTTTTCTAGTTCTGCCTGTTACTGAACATTACATAAGTGAAAACTTAGTGACATGACTCCTATTTTTATTTGAAATACTAGAATAACATGTTCTATGAATGTGCTGGAACATATTATTCCAGTATTTCATGTGGCAAGCAGTTCAAGAGACTGTTTGCCGAAACATGATTTCATCTTCTGGCTTTTATGCAAACTTCTGTAGACTTCAACTGTGAAGTTGAAGTGTTCTGTTCCTCACAAAATTAAATACACCACGGGGAGTTTCCTAACCAGGTAGATGAAACAAAAGCTATATAGCTTATTAACTTACCTAAGTCTGCTTGTTAGATTTAAATTACTGGTAGAAACTTCAAGGATGGCTCATTTCTGCCAAATACAGAGGAAACACTTTAGCCTAGCTTTTGGGAAAGCTTTTACACAAATTACGATTTTTAAAGACTGTTAAAAATGGAGTGATTAGAACAACACAGTGTAGTTTTGCATAAAGGACATTGTGTAGCCTTTAGGAGATTAACTTTGAATATGGCTTCCACTTACAACCATGATTTAGGGGGATGAGGAAGAAAATACGTAGTGTATATGCATGTGTGGGGCCGGTGGGCATGACATAGGCCCATGAAATCCTCCAACTTCATAGTCAGAAGTCAGTACATGATTTGCAAGAAGAACCAGCAAAGGCTCTTGTGGGGCATTTACAAGTGTGGCCAGAAACAGCAGAACTTCTTCAGTGCTGTGAGAATGGTCAGAACTCAGCAGCAGGGGCAGTTGAGTATGCAGAGTTCTTTATCCTAAAGCAAACACCTGGGACTGGGATTGGAGAAGGAAGGAGGAAGGCCGAGGAGCACTATATATAACCTTACGTCCCAGGATTATCCTACTCATAAACCCCCTGCCTTCAAACCTCCACAGCTCTATATTGCGAGATCTGGAGCTTGTTCTCCTTTAGTTGCTGTCTGGGGACAGCCACCTACCTCTTCTGTGTGAATTCTTGCAATGTCTCCTCTGAGTTGTCCTTGCTGCCTTTATTCTCGTCTACACCTACAACTGTTGCTGTTAAAATAGAGTTTTCCTTCCAACCACACGAGTCCCTCCCCAGCCTCAAGTTTGCACAGCGTTTATCCCCTCGGACAGATTTACCTTTCCTTGTCTTTCTGGCCTTATTACTGAGGCTAGGGTTTTCTTTTCGTTGGTTTCCCCTCTGGCTTGTTTTTTTTTTTTTCCCCTCCCCCTTTTATTTGCAGCTTGGCACAGTGCTTGGCGTACTGTAGCTGCTGCTCAGTGGCTGCTTGTTCAAATATGTTTGTTTTTATAAAAGTACAAAGCTAGGGGTCCAAATCTATACTCATCAGCACTTGGGAGGCTGAGGCAGGAGGATTACAAGTCTGAGCCCAGCGCTGGCTCTGGAATGAGAACCTGTGTTTTAAGAAGTCAGTTACAATATCACCAGCTCCCCGCTGTTCACAGGGTTATTGAGTTCTGCTGTCTTGCTTAACCACCCACAGCGGTGGGGAGTGGGAAGCCAGAGGATTCCAGCTGAAAAGACTTGATTACATTTGGAAAAAAGGCTGTCCTGAGACACATGTTAAAAACCCGTGCTAACCTATCCATCCTATTACAAGGGCTTGTAGTAGTGTTCTGGGTGAGGCTGTGTTCTTATGTCTTAGGCTCAGTGTGAAAGGTGCCTCATAATGTCTCCTCTGAGGAGCGGCTGCCTAGGGTTCTAGCTAAGGAATGGCACCTGAAGCTGACTCCTGCTTGAAGTAGCTCTTCTTCCCTAGCTATACCCTTTTTCCATCTATTCCTTCAGGGCTCCTAGAGATGCCGAATCAGTGATGTCATGTATGTTACCATAGCTACAGTTCAGACTTTATACACATGCCGTTAGAACTCAACAGCAGGGGAGGTTGAGTATGAAAGAGAAGTTCTTTATCCTACAGCAACTACCTGGTTAGCAGGAGAACTGTGAGGAGCAAAGGAAATTAGATGCTTTGCTTCACACTGCTAACTGAAAGATAACCTCTCCACACCGA
Organism: Mus pahari; assembly: GCF_900095145.1. NCBI lineage: Eukaryota > Metazoa > Chordata > Mammalia > Rodentia > Muridae > Mus > Mus pahari. Next base: position 1,589,501 of record NC_034605.1, on the reverse strand, counting down.
GCCTTTGAGAGCTCAGTGTGGGCGACATTTGGATCTGGAAAGGACTCTTAAACTGTCTCCACATCATGTTTCAGCGATGTTGAATCTATTAGACCACAACTCCTTACACAGTAATTGATATTTATGTTATCAGTTTTACTCGGAAACTGATGTTCACGGTTTCACTGGGTCTGAGCACAGCAGCAAACATGTAATCCCACTTGCTGAGTGTGTGCTGAGCTCCAGAGCAGGCTGTCTGACATTACACACCAGAAACACAAGTGAAAATAAAAAAGCTGTTTGAATATTTACAGTTTAAAAGTTGTAAATAGCCAGGCAGTTGTGGCGCATGCCTTTAATCCCAGCACTTGGGAGGCAGAGGCAGGTGGATTTCTGAGTTCGAGGCCAGCCTGGTCTACAGAGTGAGAAAACAAAACAAAACAAAAAACAACAAAAAAAAAAACCAAAAAAATTTCTAAATAATGGATTTTTAGGCATCTGAGGCCATTTTTAATGCTATCCCCCTGGATTTCCGCATGAGTTCTTCGGTTATGTTTGTATAACTGCAGCCCTGTAGTTCTTCCCACCAGGTCATGGATCTCCTGTTTAAAGACGCCCTCTGTGTTATTTTGAGGGGAGAAAAGGAGTTGAACACTACCTAAAGTATCAGGCAATATGCTACATGTTCTTTTATAGCCCATATTATTATTCTAGGCCTAAATTTCATTATTTTACTTACTGTGATGAGAATTAGGTGGTTTTAATTTTTGTAAGCTTAAGATTGAAAACACCTTAAAATAATTTGTGCGAAAAATTGGTATGGTTTAGGAACAGCACTGCTGTTCCCTGTTGTTGTTTTAATAGCTAACTAGTCAATAATATAACAAAGATCTCAGTAAGGCATTTAACAGACATTCCTTGTAATCAGAGAAATTTGGAAATGGATTAAACAATTAGCAGGATTCTTTTCTGATTGCAGATTTCTATCTTCAAGAGAAGTCTACAGTGGCTTGCTGCAAGTTTCTACTTTGGCCTGGCCTGTTTGTAAGGATACAAAGAATTTGCAAAGACTAGTGTTGAGTGAGAAAGCTAAGAAAAATAAAGTCTAATGACCAGCTAAGACTTTTAAAAGGTCAGACCAAGAGAGGCATTGTTGCCTTGGATGGTTTTCTTGGTCATTTAGGGCTCACTTCTCTCTGGCAGCCTGTTTGAGGAGGGCCAGTTATTATCTATGCTCTAAATACTCTATTTGTGAGAGTGTGTATGTTCATGTATTCAGATGTGTATGGGAACTGTATTATTTCTGGGATTCTTTGCTCCTTGTAGTTACTTTTGTTTTAAAAAGTTTCAAACAAAAATATGTCTTATATACAGAGGTAAAATTTCCCTGACTAGAATGGTTGAGATCACTTTCCTGTGTGTCCCAGGAGTTTCTTTTTAGCTTCTTTAACTTTGGAGATACGGAAAACTTTTCTGAGAGAACTACATCTTTGAACGCGTTTCTCTCCACCCAAACTCAGAATGGCTAATGTCACAGCCCTGTAGAATACATATTTTTTAAATTGATTAACGATGTTGTGATGAACAGTACCCATGAATGAACACTGGTCTAGGTGTCCTTCTGAGTGGAATTGCTGGCAGTGCCTCATTTTAGAGGGGACATTAACAAACTGAGTACTACAGAGAAAGGCAGTTAGAGATAGTCCAGCCATGTCAAATGAACTTTTATTTTGTGTTCCTAGGGACTGAAGAGGTTAATGACGATTTGTCAGAAGCACTTTCCTACAGACCCATCAAAATGTGTGGAATATAATGCACTATGAGATCTGCACACAGTGTGTGTGTGTCAGGAAGCCTCCGCTCGCAGCACGAAGATTCTGGCCTTACCACAGCTACAAGGGAAGAGTTCCACAGTGGGGTTCTACCTGGTGCAATTCTTGTTGACTTTTAAGAACTGTGTTGGCTTTCACATGGTACTGGACTGCAAACTAATTTTTGTGTCTTGATTTCATTTTTAATGAGTTGAAAAATTAAGTTGTAAAGCTATTATCCGTGTTTAAGTGTGTATACACCCACCACGTAGGAAAAGGGGTTGGAGATAACCATTGTCAAGATCCCAATGTGTCATTGATACTTAGGAACATTTGAAGGTGGCTTTGAACTTCCTGTAAATTATTGTGATTTGCACATTTTTCTATGTGGTATTTATAGAAAATATTTTTTGTATTTGAACAAAAGTGTGGGACCATTGAATACCCCTTTAAGTTTTTACATGGTCTTGGACTTTGTGCCATCTTGCAATAGAGTGTAGGTAATGTTACTATTAAGTGTTATTTTTCTTGTGTTTCACACTTGTTTTCTTTCTAAGCAGAGTATGTTTGTCACCTTTCTGGACAGACAAATTAATAGGAGATAGAAGGTCGAAAGATGGCTGTTATACCAGCATAAGTTCAGAACACCAGCATATCAAGGACAGGGCGAGGAAGTGGCCGTGGAGCCAGCTGAGAGTGGCAGCCTCAGGACTGGATGCTGGGGAGTTGTGGCGTTCCTGACTTCCCTGTGCTCACTCTGTCCTCACTTGCCTCACAAACTGAGGACTTGCTCTAGGGCTTACAGAATGGAGCTTTGATCACCATGACCACTCAGTGTGGCAATGCTGAGGTCTGGACTAGTTCACTGATGTGTGCAGATGGGTTGGGTGTGGTGTCAGAAGGAAGAGGGAGTGGCCAACCCAGGACTGACAGCTTCTCAGCGCCATGCCATGCTCTGTCTAACTACAGCTTTGGGCAAGTGGTCCATCTTGCTGAGCCATGCCATGCTCTGTCTAACTACAGCTTTGGGCAAGTGGTCCATCTTGCTGAGCCTTGGCTTCTTTATCTGACAGTGATGATAAGAATCCATGCCTCACATCGATATTGTGTAAGTAAGGTGCCAAGCCTGCTGCCTGGCAGATGATAAGAGATCTTTATTACTGCTTATTACAGTGTAGACCAAGGGCCTTCATGGGATAGTATGTACTCATGTAACAACAACAACAACAACAACAACAACAACAACTGTATTAGCAGCAATAGTCAATGAAGGAATCATTTTTAGGTTTTTTCCCCCGTCTTTACTTTCAGTCAGGTCCAAGTTTAGTAGCGCAGAGAACAGGGCCTGGGGGCTGCAGGGGGTGGCTCAGATCCACAGTTGCTTATGCTGGACCCCCTTGAGAAAGAGTGAAAGCCACTTTGGGCTACTTAGGGTCCAACACATGCATAGATAGGATAGCTTCTGCCAGTCACTTGCAGGGTGGTGGTGGTCTTGGGTTGAATCGGTGTCACTTGCACTGCAGCTGAAGCCTTTTCTTAAGATTAAGTCAGGGATAACTTGGGGCTTAATTTGACAAAGAAGAAATTTTCATGAGATGTGCAGCAAATTCCTACTGAGACGTGTGGTTTGGTTATGAAAGTCTTCTCTATAAATACTATCAGAAATGCCCAAATCACTCATTCTTCATTCTCTGTTAGGCCACACAGCATGGTAAATCATTTTATGTTGTTTTCTTTTCTTTTGTTAATATTCCACATAAAGAGGCTGGAGAAATGGCTCAGCAGTTAAGAGCACTGACTCTTCTTCCTGAGGTCCTGAGTTCAATTCCCAGCAACCACATGGTGGCTCACAATCACCTGTAATGGGATCTGATGCCCTCTTCTGGTGTGTCTGAAGACAGCTACAGTGTACTCATATATATAAAAAAATAAAATCTTTTAAAAAATTTCCACATAAATTAGAAACTAAATCATAATGACATCTGTACTTCCTAAAATTGATCTGTGTGGGCTGGGGTTTTGTTTTGTTGTTTGTTTTGTGAGCTTGTTTTGTTTGCAGGGGAGTGAGTGCTCTCCAGGACTGTGACTATAGCCATTCTGGATCTGGTGGGGAGAAGCATGTTCACATGTGTGGCTCTCTCAGATTAAAAAGCTGTGTACAAATTAAAGAAGCTACATAGAAATTCCTGGGATGTGTAGGAAGATGACCTTTCTTTCATGTCATGGAAATTTTACTTCTGCATATACTATATATTTTTGTTTCAAGATTGTTTTTAAGACAACAAAAATATACCTTTTCTTTTAAACAGTGACAACTCTATTGACTGTGTCCCTTTCTCTCCTCCCCATCCTTCCATCCACAAGAACTGGGATTCTCTGTATTCACATTTAGTAAAAAACCCTTTCCTTAGAAATAAATTCAGGTGCTGCTTGATTCATTGTGGGATTCATCCTGACCTGGTAGGTGAACATACAGTACATCAGAAATACCACAAATTCCCCTAACGACTGTCTTGACCTAGGCTGCCTTAAAGTGCTCAGAACCCATCCATTAGCCTGCGGCTAGGCAAAGCCGTCCAGCACAGCTGCTCTGTATAGTAGAGCCTTCGAAGTTCATGGACTAGTTTGAAAGTGGTGCAGCGACGGGCGTGGTGGCGCACGCCTTTAATCCCAGCACTCGGGAGGCAGAGGCAGGTGGATTTCTGAGTTCTAGGTCAGCCTCATCTACAAAGTGAGTTCCAGGACAGCCAGGGCTACACAGTGAAACCCTGTCTTGGAAAACAAAAACAACAACAAAAAACGAAAAAAAAAGTGGTGCAGCTGCTCTGGATGAGTGTCAGTAATTTTTCTCTGAGGATCACGTTTGATAGCCCACTGTGGAGAGACCACTACCCAGCATCAAGAGAGGGTTGAACTGTGAGTGGCTAACCCTGGAAGAAACCCCCAAGTTCCTGTTCCAGGGTGCCGTTTCTACTGTGAGCTTACTGATCTCATATGGTATAAGGTGAGTGGTCGTAAGGAGACCATCTCATTTCTTAGGAGCGTCGCTGTTGTGAACGCATCTTTCACCATTTAATGGCCTGTAGCAGGAAGTCTCGCATGGCAGTAATTTCAGTGTTGGAGGGTGGGGATCAGGGAAATAACAGCAGTGGCCAAAGATTTGTCTGGATTTTGTACGAGAAGGGAGACGGTCCTGGGAGAACAAACAGAATGAGGCAGGCAGTGGTCACAAACAAAACTTGGGAATCATTCGTAGGCCTGCAAGGCCTGGGAAGTAAGCAGGCAGGACTTGCAACTGTGGTGCGATTTAACCTGGTCCAACGCTTTAACTATGCTGGAGTTGGAGTGCAGTACATCATTTAGGAATGCAAACCTTGGTTATTGCTGTTGAAAGGGAATTCTGAAACTGAACAGCTTGAGAACCATGAGAAATGTTTTCCCAGTCTTTGGGAGGCTTGGCTTTGGGTGTTCGTGTCTGGTTCCATTCCTGGCACACAGCCCCACGAATGCTTCTCAGAATGAAAGAAGGGAGACCAGAATGAAAGGGAGTCTTGAACTTGACGTTTCTTTTGTCTGAGCATCTTGAGCAGATAACTGAATGGATCGTACCTCCTCCCTGGTGCAGTTTTCTCCCACAAAACTCCTGAAAGCATAACTTTATCCTTTAGAAATTTATGGTATGGCATCATATTGGGAGTCTTGAACCGAAAAGCACTTTCTCACGGTTTACTGATGGAAGAGTTTCCAGCTGTCCAGAGAGCCGAGGCCAGCACAAGTCTCCAGAGGGTCCCTTTGGGAAACTGCTGTGGTAACTGGTTTTCATCACAGACTCTGCAGCTGCATTGGCTGAATTTTAACCCCTGGAACTTTAATGGTTAACAATAACATAAAGTCTTTTGAAAGTTTAAAAACAATTTCTGGTGGTGTAGAATAACTAGGGAGTGCCCTGTGGCCGGCTAGCAGCAAAGGCTGGGGATGTGAGCTGACCCTAGCCAAAATTTTGGAGTTGTGCTCATTACAAAAAGAATAAGATTTATACATTGGCCAAAATAGTTTACTATTAAAATGTTGACTATTTGTGTATTTTTCACATTTTAAACTGGGATATTTTAACACAGCATTCTTGAACTAATCTGGGCCCTGCCACTTCTGACTGTATTTTAGCTAGGCCACGCCCTTTGTATAGTTTCTTCCCTATCCCCAAGCCCTGCTTGAAATAACTGTTAGCTGCCCCCACCCCCACCCCCAGTGGCCAAGCTTAATGCATACTTCATGCAAAGGACAGCCTCTGCTGGGGAGTTTCCACTTTCTTTTTGGGTATTATTGGTGACCTCAGCTCCATTCATTGGACTTCCTGCATGGCAGCTAAGTCAGTCCCACAGGCTTTCAGCTGCAGTTTTACAACCTGTCAAAACCAAATTGCCTTTGCATTTAGCATGCTTTTCTTTGAAGACTTAGAAACACTATGACCTGTGGGTATCTCAGCCTGAGCTTGGCTGAGACTGCCCACTGTGAAGGAGCTCAAATTGTACATTTGTGTCTTCCTGATGGTTACAGCGAACAGTGAATGCTCTGAGACTCTGCATCACATATCCACCCACACGGAGGACTGGAACAAACACTGCCTGGCCGTGTCTGAGGCAGCATGTGCTCCTATTCTGGCTTTATTTGCTGGGTTTTGTTTGTTTGTTACTGTTTGGTGATGGTAGTGTGTGCACACATCCCAATATGTGAAAATGTCAGACCTCAGTCCTCATTCCTCGTCTTCCATCTTGCTTGAAACAATGGAGTGTCTGTTGTTTTGCCTCCACATCCTCCAGGCTAGCTGGTACACATGGCTCTGGGGCTTCTGTCCACTTCCCATCCTCTTGAAGAAAGGCTGTAATTACTGGCGTTACTGTATGTCCATCTTTCACATGGACTTTACGAATCCCCCACTCAGGCCCTCAGGATTGTACGGCAAATGCTCTCACCTACTGACCCACCTCTGCAGCCTATATGTTTTCTTTAAAGAATATGCTGGTTGTGACCTTTCAGTCGACAGCCTTTTAATACATCATGAAAACTACTGATTATAAGGGAATTACTAGCTGGGTTAAGGAAGGAAATGACTTGTTGAATGAAGTCAAAGCATAAAGAGTTGAATCCTCTTTAAAATACAGGTGACACTTGGTTCTTATGGTTGGTAAGAAATTTAGCAGATTATAAACCCTTGTGTACTTCCTTAAGTATGTAGCAGGTAAGTTAGGCTTGCTTGATTCTGTGTTTGTGTGTCTTCCCAACTGGAAATCCCTGTGCTTGACTTTCTTAAGTGCCATGTTCAGTGGAAGTTTAGGTTTCTGCTAGTCACTGTAGTGCATAGCTGTGGCTCATACAGGTTGTTCCACTATTGCATGGACCTTATTTATGCCTTTCTTGGTGTATATAGATTATTATAGATATGGTAAGATAAGCATACATTCATCTCTAGGAGTTCCCAAAGGACTTATACTAGTCACACTCCTGCTTTGGGGATTTGAGAGTTTAGTCTACATTTGCTCATATTTGAAGTGTCCTCTGATACCTTTGCTTTAGCAGGGTTACATTGTGGATTTAGTTTGAGTTCACCTGATGATAACCCAGTTGAACACTTCTACTGTACATTTCCTTTTATGAAGGCTCTAATCAGGACAGATTTCATGCCTGTTGTCTCCTGTTGAGTTTTGTACATTTTCTTGCTAATTTATTTATTTCTTAAAGAATTATTTATTTTATGTATATGAGTATGCTATAGTTGTCCTCAGATACACCAGAAGAGGGCATTGGATCCCATTACAGATGGTTGTGAGCCACCATGTGGTTGCTGGAAATTGAACTCAGGACCTCTGGAAGAGTAGTCAATGCCCTTAACCACTGAGCCATCTCTCCAGCCCCTATTTGCTAGTTTATACTTAGGTATACATTCTCATGGACATAGATGTTGTACGCCTCTGAGGCCAACTGTTGTGCTAATTGTTAATGGGAGGGAAGTAATCTCATGCCCACCATGGATATTGCTATAATCTTTTCAGCTATCTTTGAGTAGGGACCCCATTAAAAAAATCATTTCAGATGGTAGTCTTTTCAAAACATTTATAGACTTATTTTTATGTCCATGAGTATTTTGCCAGCATGTATGTTAAGCTTACTGCACTTGGGCAGTGTTTATGGAAGTCAGAACAGTATCTGATCCCATGGAAGTAGAGGTACAGATGGTTTGAGCTGCTGCGTGGGTGCTGGGAAGCGAATCTGGGTCCTTTGTAAGAGCACCAAGTGCTCTTAATCACTGAATCACCCCAGCCTGTATGCCAATTTTAATGTAACTGTTTTCTCTTTGTTTAACGGTGGCATCATAGTGGCATCCCTACAAGCATAGGATTTCAGAGAAGGGAACTGAATTTCTGCACTTTCTGTAAAATCCTAGTGTTTTGTTATATATTCGTTCATTTGTATCTGTGTATCTGTGATGTGAGCCCACGTGTGGGAGTTTGCACACCTATGCACATTGGTGAAGGCAGAAGAGCACTTCCTAGTCCTTTGAGCAGTCTCTCTCTGATTCTGGGACTCGAGTATGTTTACTCCAGAGCTCTGAGATTACTGCATCTTGACTCCCCTTTTCCCGTCTCATGTAGCTGTGGCCTTAACCTTATTCTCACACTAGTTGAATTTGGAAGCAGTCTTAAGAACTGTATCGCAAGTGTACCAGCATTTTTTTTTTTTTTTGGTTTTTCGAGACAGGGTTTCTCTGTATAGCCCTGGCTGTCCTGGAACTCACTCTGTAGACCAGGCTGGCCTCGAACTCAGAAATCTGCCTGCCTCTGCCTCCCAAGTGCTGGGATAAAAGGTGTGTGCCACCATGCCTGGCACCAGCATTCTTCCTTAGCAGACTTGGTGGAAATGGTATTACTCTTTATGTCTCGGGCTAAATCTTCTACTGTGCCTGCTCTCCTGCCCCTGTCTGGTAAATGATCCAGTTTTTATTTTCTTCCCCATTCCCACAATGCAGTATAAATCTCACAAGGATGGACATTCATATCTGTTTTGTTTACTGCAGATGTGGGAAGAAAAAGAGCAGTCAGGGATAATTGCAAGATCTTTGACCTGAGTCCTAGGAAGGTGGAGCTTCCTCTAAGTCGAGGGTGGCCACTGGAGCATGTTTGGAGGAGAAAACCAAGAGTTAGGTTTTTGATATTCATCACGTTGAACATCTCACTGTTGAAGAGGCAATAGGAAGTACAGATTGAAGGATGAGCTCCAGAATGGATGGAAAGTACTGGTGTCATCATCAAAAAGGTGACACAGCAAACCAGGAGAGCAGATGTGTTATGGCTGGAATCTGAAATGTTCTCAGGAGGCTTGTGTGTTTGAGGCTTGTGTGGTCCCAGATGGCTGTGCTCTGTCGGTAGATAGTGGGACCTTTGGGATGTGGGGCCTTTGTGATATGAGTGGTTCACTAGGGAGTGGTCTTTGAAGTTTATATGTGCCTCTTGTTCCAGTTTTGCGTTTTGTGTTCTGGTCATCTAAGATTCAGCTAAGATTCAGGCAAGGACCTGGCATCACGCTTTCCCTGCTGTGACGTACTGAAGTCTTATCTAAACCAGAGTCAAATAAAACCTTCCCTGGGGTGGTTTCTCTCAGGTACTTTATAATAGTGATGAGAAGATACAGGGAGCCAAGAGTAAGAGAGTCCAAACACAGCTGTGAGGCACATAGAAGGCCGGGGAAATGAAGATGAGAGCTTTGGATCGTGATAGAACATGGTTGGTGTGAAGAAGTTATCTCAGTAGAGTAAGGAGCACCGTCTACATCCAGTGCCTGCTGGTAAGCCGCAGAAAATGACAAAAGGGAATGAGCTGTTGGCATCATGAGGCGTCCGTCTTGATGACTAGGCTAGGTAAAGCAGAGGAGAGGAATGCATGATTGCAGTGAGTTTTAGGGGAAATGGGTACCAGAAAGAGAAGCAAAAGTAACTACTACTAGCTTATAAGGATAACATCTTATAAAATGTGTTTCTACTAAGAATTAAAAAACCCCACCCATGTGTGCATGTGCATGCACACCAATTATTCTAGAATACCAATTACTATCTACACTATTGACATGTAGACCTTTTAGGCCTTGGCTGAATAGAAGTGACTTTGCTGGGAGTGTGGCTTAGTGTAAACCAGGCAGGTTATATACCTCAGTAGCTGATCCACCTTTCATCTCAAAGAGGCCAACTCCTTGAACAAAGGTCTGAGTGAGAGCCCCTGTATGCTAGTGTCCTTGGGAATTGACTTAAGCTCCTCCCAGTTTAATGCTGCTAGAGTTCCTGACCCTTTAAATATCCATCCTGTGCTGCTTTTTCTGATCCACAAGCACCTAAGACTTTGAGCACATGGATTCTGTACCAAGCGTGCAGGGCCTTAACAGAGGCCACTGTCTGCTCTCCAGCCCTCAAGTGGATCTGCACACTCTGGGGAGAGTTTTGTGTGTCTTTTAACAGTTATTCTAGGGAGTCAGGGGCTGAATATTTTTAATATTTTCTACAGGATCAGGGTTTTTACTTTGTGTTCTCTAGGAATCAAGATAGAAGTGAGAATTATTTTGTTGACAGAAGTAGGGGTGTGTAGGGGTGTGTGTGTGTGTGTGTGTGTGTGTTTGTGTTTAAAAAGAACAGGAAGCATGAGCCAGTGCCGTTTACTTAAGTTCCAGTTGCTTTCCTATGACAGATCTTAAAGCTCAGGCTCATTTTGGCATCTTTATGTATAACGTGTTAACAAGAGGCCTTTTTTGTTTCAAGTGTAGGGTATTTGGGGCCGGTGTGATAGTGCCCTAAGCACTTTCCCAGACAGTTGCCAGAGTTCAGGAAGTAGTAAACACTGTTCTATCTGCTTACTTTCAGACAGGCCCAGCTTCTTAGTGCACTGTTGCTCTTATTGGCAGGCTCCAGCCTTTCCCTGTCAAGAAGGGCTTTCCATGTAGGGTGTTCCTGGAGGCTAGCCTTTCAGTTTCCTGCTAGGAAAGAGCTGTCTGTCAGCTAACAACAGGTCAGGGATACAATTGCAGTGATCTGCTAATGCATGCCAGTAGCCATATGCTGTAATTGGGGGACTTTTGTAAATGCCACTGGCTATTGTTTGGGTGATATGATTTAGAGGGTAGATAATTTATAGCAGAGAACTAGCCTCTCTACCAAGCCAACAATACCAGGTGTAGTAGTTGGGTGTGTGTGTGGTGGTGTGCGCCCATAAATGAGACTGTTTCAAAGTCTCATCCTGCAAACAAGCCAAACCCGAAAGGTATGCCATAGGTAGGCTGATGTTTATGAAAAAAAAAAAAAATAGTTCAGTATCGTCCTGCTGTGTAGGTTTCTGAAGCATGGCCACACGTTTATCATTCAGAAACAAAGTGTCCAGGAGGCAGCTGCGGAGTTTTCATTCTGAAAATGCTTTAATAAGTGTTGACAACACTGTTCTGCAAAATGTAAAGGTACTATACAAATTCTTAATACAAAAAGAATAAATTAAAAGCAGATTTCTTTTCTTTTTAATTCTGCAACTTTGTCTACAACATACATCTTTTTCATTGATTACAGTTGAACAGAATCCAGTAAAATCATTTTACATGCTCTACAGTCAGTTTCAGGAGCAACCTAATCTTACCCACCCCCCAATTATTAAACTAGAGTCCGTTTTACACAACTTGTAATAAACTATTGACATGAATGGATATGTAAAACTTTACACCTAGTTAACTAAGCAGTAATTGGTCATCTGATAGCACCTGGGTGAGGCTTGCTATATTTAGAACTAAACTAATACTGGATGAAAACAAATCAGGCTTTGAACACTCCAACACTCACCTGCATATAACAAAATAAACCAACCTGGCTCACAACATAGTCTTCTGGCTGAAACAAGCAATTTCTTACATGTATCCAATGAATCCAATAGGGGCTTTAAACTGGGGACTTCATCTTCCTTTAAAGAAATAGGGATCTGTAAAGAATTTGCAGGTGCTTGAATACAATACCTAGAGCGTTCATCACCAACCACAGCGACCATTTATTATGTCAGTCTCAAGGGACTAATGCTTATTATATTATGTACATTGTATTAACCGAACACAGCTAAACAGTAAAACCTGTTTTACTTAATCTGTCCTTACTACCAGACTATCATGATGGTGTTCACAACTCCCATTCCGTTTCCCTCTGCTCCCCAAATCGATTACATTTAGATTCTTTCTGCATCTCTCATAGGTCCGAATGGACTTCAGAATTGATTTTCAAACTGCTGTCTCTGTTATAACCTGTAACCATGTAACCTTGCCTTGTTCTTTGTTTCCTTTTGGACGTTTTCTGTCGCACCACAGTTCAGGCAAATTATTCAGGCATCTCCTTTTGGAAGAAAGAAAATGGGACACAATGTGTCCCATTTCCTATGCGCTAAGAAAGGAAGAAATAACCCCCAAATAAACCTGCTTTTTGTAGCCCCGATTATCGTACTAGGAGCAAGAAAGGTAGCCCCATCTCCATGGAGCCCCAGGGTCATTTTGTACCATCATATCCCGTCCCCACTCATCCTACAGGGTTATCCCTCAAGTGTCTGGGAAGAGTACTGCTTCTGGAAGCTGGGCTCATCACGCCAACCATGCCCAGCTCTGGGGTACCCAGCCTTGAATGGGGGAGAGAAGGCCTCAGGCCACATGGTATGAATGCTCCCACTTGACTTCCAGAGGTTTCCAAGCCACTGCAGAGTGAGCAACAGGGGTCAGTCCTCTCTGCTATCCATTTCTTACCTTCCTGGTCCGGCAGCGTCTATTGTTACTCTTGGATTTAAATCCATGAGGAAGTTTTTTCTTTCGATGCCACAGCTAGCTTAGATTTGCCTTCCTCCCACCCTGGCTCCTGGTCCTAGATGTCTTTCCCACAGGAAGTCATTCCAGAGATAACCCCTGCAAGCCGTACTACCTCCACAGACTTAATGCCATCGTTAGTAACCCCACTAAGACTGTGCACTGGTTAGTTAGTATAAAAGTAGTTCTGAGGCCTTTGAAGATTGATGGCTTTTTGGTTGTGTGTTAAGCAGAGCTCAAAACACATGTAAACGAGCAGCTTGCACGCATGCTTTTTATGGTTTTTTTCTTTTTTTCTTTTTTTTTTTTTTTTTTGCCTTTTATCCTCTTGGTATCTGTGGACAGAGGTGGTTTATCAAGGTCACAGATACTGGTGGAGGGGTATGGGCCCTTTCGGAGCTGAGTTGTTTTGACTCTGCTCCACCTGCCAACTGGTAGACATGTGTAAAAAAGTCTTCCTACCTAAGGGCATACTTGAGTTCTCTGACTAGGCGACACACAGGCGAGGTCTGTCCGAGTTCATACAAGTGTGAACAAACAGAAAATGAACCACGACAGTAAAACACTTAAGTAGATTGCAATGTGCTTTTTTGCCTTGGATCCCCCCCCCCCCAAAAAAAATGAAAGGCCTTGTACAAAAAAGAAAGGTTACACTTTTACTGGCGGTTTTAACGAGAGAACTTCTTTTGGCTATGGTCACCTTTGGCTTCCTCCCCATCCCAAAAGGAAGGAAGCTTTTGGGGGCGTAGGCTGAGGCCCCTGCATAGGGCAGTCCTAATGGTACCCTGCTCCTCCCATGTCCAAACAGATAAAGTCCCCAGTCTGCCAGGCCAGCCAGGCCTCCTTCATCTTCGCTGTCCTGGTGGGTTTGTTCCCAGGCTCAGGGGGACCTGGAGTGCTCCAGGAGAAGGGTCGCAACAGGACGTGGTCTACAGATGGTTGACTTTGACTTGTGCTGCGTGGAAGCAGTTTAGAATTGAAGTTTCACTGCAGAAAAAGTGTGTCCCTCTTGGCCCCTCCTATCTGTCCATTGTTGAACGTGTCTAATCTTTGGCGGCATAGAACCGCCCGTGATCCTCCGAGGCGGCTCTGAAGCGCTTCCCCTGAGGAGCTCTTGCTGGCTGTTGCACGACGGAATATTTATTTCAGGTGGAAACTGATAGCCCCACGAGGCGCTCTCCTCTAGAAGCACTCGGCCGGCCTAGGGTGGCGGTCAGAAACAGCTTCACAGTCTCCGCAGGCAGAGCTAGCCTTTTTTCTGTTCTCTTCCACAGGAATTGCACGTGTTGGCTTTCCTGACAGTTTGTGGCCTGGGGTATGATGGCAGAGGGAAGCCACCAAGGTGCCATTGAGGATTGCTGCCTGGCTCTCTGGGCGAGAGAGCCAGGGGACACACAGTGGGTTCGGAACCTTCCAGAAAGTCTCCTCAGTCAGGGTTTTGAGGGTGAAGGGGACGTGGAGACGGGAGAAGAAAAGTGCTGAGGGCCGAAGCTGGTGCAGGTGACAGTGCATCTGGGTAAGGCAAATGAGAGGCAGTGAGGTGACTTGGAATGGCGTGGCGGTGGTCACATCTGGCCTGGCCGGCTCAAACGAGGGTCCCGGGCTTGGCTTTTTCCTGCCCGTACCACTGGACATCAGCTAGCTCTGGATAGAGGGAGGAATCCAGGAAGCAGCTGTCACTGTAGCTCCTGTGGATCCGAGAGAGAGAGAGAGAGAGAGAGAGAGAGAGAGAGAGAGAGAGAGAGAGAGAGAGAGAAGACCAGAGTTAGAGGAGAGTTCTATAGAATAAATGTTCAGGATGCATGAATCATGTGCCCTCTACAGATGAGCCATCTTCCCAGCCCCCACATAGGTAAGGCTTGTCAATCTCCATTACAGTTGGTGTACGAAAGGTGTTCAGAGACCATAAGTGTCACACAAAAGGGACCTCCTGAAACCTCAGCAATGCAACTTAACGCTTGATACAGTAGTCCTCAAGATCACGTGGGAACCTCAGAAATGCTCACGTCCAGGCCCCAGTCAGGGCATGCTGCTATTTGGGGATCCTTCCCAGTCCCACAGAATTTTCAGATGCAGTCCAGGCTGAGAAGCCCATGGAACTGTATACCTCGGGGGTGACTTCCTACAGGACAGCCATACATCAGACCCAACTTCTAATGCTTCTGTGGTAAATTATCACTGCCCCGGAAAAACAGCCAAAACATGAGCCTTCCCTAGAGTAATACGAAATTGTATTAGTGATGCTCTAAATTGAGTTTTTAATGCTTTTTAAATTAATACTGTTGCGATTTTATAAAAGTATTTTTTAAAAAAAAAAACATATGATTGGGACCTGGCCTGTAGCTCAGTGGTAGAAAGCTTGATTAGCATATGAAGGGCCTGCACTTAATCTTCAGTACCAAACAATAATATATAATAAAAATATATTTGTCTCTACATAGAAAAATATACATAAGAAAACAGACATTTCATCAGGTAAGTATTTCTAGTAAGTTAGATGGGAGTGAGTCCCAAGTATCAGCAGGTGCTCACACAGATGAGTGGCAGTAGCTCTACTCAAGGTGTCCCTAACTGTCCCTAAGCTACCCTTCCATTCCCATGCCTAGTGCCAGGAGCATACGTTGGGGCTGGGCCATTTTAAAGAGTATCTTAAAGCTGTCAGAGCACTCTGAAGAGAATCATCCTTCCTTCTCCGCCTCACTTGCCGACCTCTTCAGGAATTCATCAAGTGAGGATTCAATGCTTTGTAAACGTCCCTCCTCTACCTAGCAAAGCCCACAAGAGCTAGAGATCCCAAGTAGTCTTGAATATTTGGGTAAACCACGAGGACAGTCTTGTGCCTGGAGCACTGGAAGTACACGAGTTTAATTCTATGTGGCTTTAGAAGAGAAGGCCCTTAGTTACGTCACTGGCCGCGGGTGTCTTTGTAAGTCTCTGTTTGTTGGGGGTAAATAAGTAGATGATTCGGTTAATCTACAGTCTCCCCATTGTGAAACTGGCTTTTGTAAATTGTGTCAGAAGAACCAAGAACCCTGACTGGGAAAGGTGGCTGGACTCTGCTGCAAATGTGCAATACTCTAAGGAAAAGTGCCTTTGTCCCCATTCCTCCAATCAAAGGGAACTCGTGACCAAGGGCTGCCAGTTAGCTCTCCAGCCACAGTCACTGGTTCCATGGGAGCTTGGCCATGGCCAAAGAGCTTCGAAAGCACGAGGATGATTATTTCCTCGCCATGGATGCAAACAATTAGCAAGCTCTGGCCCCAGCTTTGCCTCAGCTTCCCAAATACTGGTACAGCTTGCTAGAATCTTAGAGAAGCTTGTTTTCCAATTCACTTGTGATGTGGGTCTCCTAGGGACATTTTCCTGATTGTAACGTTGACTATAGGGAGTCCCACCACCAAGTGCTTCTGGAGGTGAAGTGCTCTGAGGAAATGAAAGGAACGGGGAGTTTGAGGACGCAGCCCTTCAGAGCACCACAGTGCACACTGAGCACATAGAAAACGCTCTGAGAAGTCTCATGTCGCTTTGTTTCACCTGGACGGTCTCACAGGGTATCGGCTATTCACACCCACAGAACACATGCTGGAAGACGCCATCTCACACAGCTTAATGCCATAGGACATGTTTGAATCAATTGTACGTTGGATCCTTAATAGTCTTGGTGCTGAACAGCCTTTTAAAGAGTGAATGATGCCTTTTCTCCCTATTCCATGGGGTTTTACTTACCCAGTCAACTGGCTGGACATTATCTGGATTGGTGGGTAGTACTGTAGGTCAGTGGCCATAGAGCCAGGGTGGAAACACTTGTGTGTTTCCCTCTTGGAATGGTTTCTCTGCCTCCCTGCTTCACTGCTGTTCTTTAAAGCCAGGCTCATGAGGTGTGTGTAAGAACTAAAGGGCACCTCTCCTTTCTGAACCCTTTTAGCATTGTGATCATGAGTTGTGGCGTCTCTTTCTCAGAGCCTGATGAGGTTGTCGTTTTCTGACTAAGGCCCTTTTCCCTCTTCTGCATGGTCCCCTGTCACTTTAGTGGTCCCTGATGTGCTTCTCAGCGTCAGCACTATGCAGTTGGTTTCTTAGACTCTCAGGTCCCACTGTTTTGTACTTGGGAGAGCAGCACTTTGCAGCTTACAGCTTGCCGTTCACTCAGCAGCCAGTGTGGCTTCCAGGAGCCATTCTGAGCTCCAGGTGGTGGCGGTAATTTACAGGCCACATTCTGAAAAGCCGGACTCTATGACATCTGGTGCAGCATGCAAATATCACTGAAAAGTGGTAGGATAATGAGTTACTGTATTGGGGCTGTTTAGACCAGTAGTGGCTCAGTGTTCATGGAGAGTGTGTCCCAAGCTGGTAAACAATAACCGACCACTGCGATGGTTTTTTTTTTTTTTTTGGTTGTTGTTCTTAAAGCCTAGAAAGTCTAAATATTCTGGGGGTGGGGGGTGGGGTGTCATCCAGGAAGGAGCATGGACTAGCCTACATCTGATGTAAAAAACACACATCCGAACATATAGCGCCACATGTAGCTAGAAATAAAACATAAGAATAATAGCTTCCACACCATTCAGACATTTCCTCCTGGAAACTATGACATGGGCAGAGGCAGCACATATGCGGGACATCTGGATCACACACGTGGGCAGTAAGAACAAAACGTTCCCTTACAATACCTCTATTCATCAGTACTTTGGTGAGTTGGAGACTCAGACCCATCCATGATGGGAGAGTTTTCTGTTGCTTCTCTGAACAAAGGAAAGCGGAAGGAGAAGAGAAGAGAGGTCGTGTTACACAGGAGAATGGACATACGTGATTAGTAGTAGCTTAACCCAATGACTATATACCCATGTGTCTGTGACACGGTAAGAATCATACAGGACACTCAGGCTCCATCGCGGAGCAGCAGAACCTCAGTAGTTCTGTTAGGAAGGCAGACAGTGGCAATTTTTACCCACTGTCTTGTTTTCTATCACATTATTATTCTTGAGTAATCCTCAATCTGGCAAACCGCTGGCCTTCAAGGATAATAACCTTCTGTTTCCAGTTGGTTGTGAGCCTCACTGGCTACTTGTGGTAACGGAGGCAACTCGAGTGAGTGGGCATGGGAGGGCTGCTTGTAAACTTCAGAGCCTGTCTATCAGTCAAATGATGCAGTCATATGGTCAGATCAGATGAAACTGGGCATGATCCACAGAGGATCCCAAGTGTCCTGGTCAGATGACACCCTATAGAGGTATACAGATGTGTGGCTCTTGTATGAATTAGTCCGGAGAGATTCTCAAACTCTAAGCCAAGAAGCTGTCTGGATTTAGAGGCTGGAGCCGGTATGGACAAGTGGCAACGATTTATAATAAAAGAGAAGTGTAGCAGCTACTGGCAAAAGCTACCCTAGCAGTAGACATGAGAAACACTGTACAGACTATGTTTTCTTAATTTGAAAAGAGTAAAGAAGCCGTGGGGGGTGGTTCAGTGAGTGTCCAACCACTGATCCTAATGACCCAAGTGTTCATTTAAGGACACCCACTGGACCTACCCCAGAGCTTCTGAGTTAGTAGGTTTTAGGTAGACCCAAGAAGATCCCAGGTGAAGCCCAAAGTGCTGATCTAGGGTCCACATTTTAGGGCCTACCATAAAAGTATGGACTGAGTGACTTGTGTTCTCTGTCTCACGTATGAATCCAAAGTATCTAGCCACTTCCCTTGCCAGGGAGCAGACAGGATTCCACAAAACTCACTTATGTTCCAAGAAGCCATCAGCCTTTGTGTTTTAAGTACTCAATATGTGTTGGCTCCCCCTCTTCTGTACCAAAAATGAAGTTTCCAGAAGAGGCCTGGTGTCAAGTCACTGCAGATAAATGTGGAGGACTAAGGATGCCAAGCGTGGGAACCTGGACGCAGACAGTGGAACCAACTGTGGGACTGTGGTGTCCTTATAATTCAGCTTGCAGCTGTCAGATTTTTCCCAGACACGTTCACCAGCGCCCAGCAAAGCAAAAGCTGGGGATTAAGCTGGATATGGGGCCCATTTCCAGTAACCAACAGGTGCTGACAGAATGGACCATCTAAGAAGCAGCAACAGAAGAGAGGAACTGGGTGAAAAGTGCCAGCGCGTGATAATAAAACAGGACACTTGTGTCTGCTTGACCCTTCAGCACATTGGAACATCCTACCTGGCCCTACGTCCACACTCACAGCTCACTTCCAGTTTCAGTATTTTGCTGTGGGCAACCTCTATCTAAAGGTCTCAAGGTACAGATTCCCCTTTGCTGATGCACCCAGATCAACTGTTTAGCCAAGACAGGAGCCCTCCCCCTTATTTTGGATGCATCCCAATATTAAGACAGCGACCACACCGAGAAACCTGTGTAATATCTGACTCAGGGTTCTTTCTCCTACCCCTGACATTTTTGCAGAAAAATCAAATGCCGCCCAGAATTGAATCCACTTCTTTGCTTGCCTCGCTACAGCCCAGGAATCACTACCTTTAAGTAGTACACACAGAATTCAGTCCCATCAAAAACAGTAGGCCAGCTGGGGAGAAGGTGACAGCCCAGGGAGATTGCTTTGATACTCGGCACCATTTGCTGATGCACCCTCCCATCGCTGGGAGCTCAGAACTGATGATGTCCTTCCTGGCTAAGGCCATTTAGAGCCCAGAGGAACCAAGTCAACCATTTTCACGGGACAACTCACCCAGTCTGCCAGGTCAGGATGTGGTGGGGGCTGCTTGGTGGGGTGGCTCCAATTTCACTGGACGGTGTTGAGCTTCTCTGGCTTTGAGGTAAGGCAGCTATATGTAGTCGGAGTGGGGAAAGCAGGGAGAAGTCAGGTAAGACCAAGCATGGAGCTCATAAGTCAACGACAGAGCCATTGGCAGGTGTGACCAATGTTAGACATGAAGGACAGGGTCTTGGTGAGCCCATGGCAATCAGTGGGAAATAACTTTCTTCCCCCAACTGTATTTTGTCTTAACTTTATCCCTCCACTCTGACCGAGGCCACAGGATGGTTTCTATAACTGCACAGAATGGGAAGCCCCCATGTTTCTGTTGTGGAGACCAGAGCACAGAGGGCTGCCCTGGGCCATTTTAGATGTGGTTCCTATGTGAGAACCACGCTGTATTGTTGGAAGGGTCTCCAGACTTTACCATCTGCTTCTTCAGTAATCCTGCAAGTGAACAGCGCTTTTAACAGCTTATATGTGCCATAGAGCTACTCCAAATGTGATTCGATCTAGCCAGGAGAATTTAGCACCAGGTAAATCCTTCAGAGATGCTTCCTGTGCACTTTCGGTGGTGGGGGGTGGGGTGGGGTGGGGTGGGGTACAATTTACTAAAATCTTAGTAATACCTTTCTGCTATTCAATAAAGCAAATGCACACAAACACGGTAATTCTGAGAGACTGAACCACTCCCATCTTTTTGTCCCTGGTACTTAACCACTGGATCTGAGAGGACTAGAGCTGCTCATGACCTTCACAGGGCACACGTTAGATGTATTCATTCTTGAAACCCTGCTGGGAAGCCAGTGGGTTAGTTTACGGATAAAAGCAGAGCAGGAGAAAGGTTGTGGGACCGTGGAGTCCGAGGAAGGACGCCCAGGACTGCCGGATCGTTTGTAGTCTAGTCTCTGGAGCTTGTTTGGTGTGTGCCCGAGGAAAGAGAGCAGTAGGGCCACGGAGGCGGGATGTGCAGTTGCTTTCCTGCTGTACCTTTTAGGGACTCTCGTCTCCAGACCTTGGCTTTTCAGTAAAATTCCTGGTTTAGTAAAATTTCACTGGTTTTCACTTTTGCCTTTATTCTTGTTTCCCTCCTACCCTCCCTCATTTCTTCTACCTACAGTAAAAGGCTGTAGTGTTTTTGTTAACTGCTCTCTAAGTAGTATGAGTAGACACATGACCGCCACTGATCTAGCAAAGGTAACTCAACTAACGTCAGGTATGAGCATTGTCATTTCATAGAGAACTTCTTAAGGAAAAGGAGCTCTCCCATCTTTTGCTTGATTTGCTACTGTACAGTGCTTTGGGTTCAAACCTTCGTGTGACACCGTATCAAAGTCATTGAAAGTTGCGGCAGAAAAGCCAGGAGCAGCCAGGTTACCTAAGCAGATGCAGGGGTCGGGTTCCGAGAGCAAACACTTCTTTTCCCAGGGCCTCAAGATCCAGGCCCAACCTTTCAACCCAACATTTTCTCGGCAAGGTTAGAAATTGGGTCTCTAACCTATTAGAATCTTTCTTGCACCCTTGGCAGGATAAACCCTCTGACCTGACTTCACATGGTTTTCTGTCCTTAACTCGAAAAGCTAAAAGGAATGCTCGCTCTATGCGGAGGAAGAGTGGGAAGGAAGGAAGGAAGGAAGGAAGGAAAGGAAAGGAGGGAGGGAGGAAAGGAAGGAAGGGAGACCGGAAGACCTGGGTTGGGATAAGAACCATGGCTTCCCACATTCCACAACAAGGTCTCCAGAATAAGTGACTCCCTTTCTTGCCTGTGAAGTCTAGGCAACCTTCAGCCTACCCAGGTCACCGTCCTCCCACCACCTTCTCACCTGACGTGGCCTTGCACATCTGGGGCATCCTGGTGACCCTGCTGTGCGCCACGAAGGTGCTCTGGGAAGAGGTGCTGTACTGAGAGCCGCTGTCTGAGGAGGTGGAGCTGGTGTGCGACAGGCGGCTGTGCTCCTTGTGCGAGGCTGTGGAGCGCTGGTACCATTGGCGCAGCTCATCGGACACGGCGGCACGGCCGGAGCCTTTGTCGTGGGCGCCGTCACGCCCCAACGAAGGAGTCCGCAGGATCTGAGAGCGCGATGGCGTAAGGCGGCCTGCATCCCCCTCATCACCACCCCCGCGCCAGCTCTCTTTGAACAGGCCACCAGCCGTGTAAGAGTTGGAGGTCTTAAACTGCGCTTTGACGCTGTAGTGGCCCTCCTGGTCGCTCTCCAGGCTGCGTACCACCACGGGTGTGGCACTGCCCTCGATATATAGTGGGTACTCCTTGATGCGGTACTGCGAGCTCGGCTGGCTCTGGCTGTGCAGGTACACGCCACCGCCAGTGCTCGCAGCCCCGCTGCGTGCCGCCAGGTTGGGCATGCTGCCGGAGCTGGCTGAGCCCAGGGCGCCTGCTGCCCGCTGCCTCTGCCGCTGTCGCTGCCGCGCCTTGGACGGCGAGTCCTCAGCCAGTGTTGAGTAGTTGGCGTTCATCTGTGCTGGGTAGTAGTGCTCTGAGCTCGAGTGGCTGGTGCAGGACGAGCAGTCGTCCATGGGGTCTGAGCCATTGCTGCTACGAGTCCTCGGGGTGTAGAAGTCGGGGCTTCCGGTATCATTCTCCGAGCCCAGGAGCTTGCCCTGGGACTCCAGACTGGAGCTTCGATGCCTAAAGTGCAGTGCGAGGCTGTGCAGTCTTGTGGGGCTGATGTCCACTGACCTGTTGGGGAGACAGGATTGGTCTTAGAGTCCTAGATCAAAGGGTCCCATGAAAGCCACAGGCCAGGCTCAGGGCCTCTACCAATCGGAGAAGCCAGCAAGGTTGCCCCTGGGAAGCCAGGTTCTTCCCTAGGTCCCAAGTGAGGAAGGGAGCTAAGAATTCCTGGAGTACATGTGGCACCTAGGGAACGGATGAAATGTGTTGACCAATATCCTGAGGGCTTTTGCTTCTTAAGAAAATGATGCTGGCCCGGCGTGGTGGCGCACACCTTTAATTCCAGCACTTGGGAGGCAGAGGCAGAGGCAGGTAGATTTCTGAGTTTGAGGTCAGCCTGGTCTACAAAGTGAGTTCCAGGACAGCCAGGACTACACAGAGAAACCCTGTCTCGAAAAAAACAAAACAAAAAACAAACAAACAAACAAACAAAAAAAGAAAAAGAAAATGATGCTATTGATAGAGAAGCAAATTCCTATGTTCTAAGCATTATACTAACCCCTTAAAAATATTGATTGTAGCTAATAAAAAACAAACAAACAAACAAACAAACCAAAAACCTAACAACCAAAAGGTCTAACAGAGGCCCTCTCATGATTGAACCAAAGACTCCTCCAAAATGAATGCCAATCAATGGCTGTTTCTTTCTTTTTTTTTTTTT
>NC_034605.1:1527999-1565890 GCF_900095145.1 Mus pahari | reverse complement strand
GCTCTGGCTGTCCTGGAACTCACTTTGTAGACCAGGCTGGCTTTGAACTCAGAAATCTGCCTGCCTCTGCCTCCCAAGTGCTGGGATTAAAGGTGTGCGACACCACCGCCCATCTGGAGCCAATGATGTCTTACTATACCAAGGTCTGGCCCAGAAAGGCAGGTGGCCTGAAGGCCCAGCAGACTCACCTTGTGGAATGAACGTAGTGGGGACTCCGGATGCGTAGGTCTGGGGTGGATGGCATGCTAGACTGGGAATTCCAGTGTGGGAGGCTTCGGATGGGGCTGTTCTGTAAGGAGCTGCTTACTCCTGCCTCCGTACAGCTTCCTGTGCTGGGGAAGCGCTTGTGGCTGCTGCAAGCAAGCAGAGGGAAGCCATGCTGGTCACGTGAATACAATGGGGCGGCGTTAGTAGGGGCTGACTAGCTTGGGACAGTAGATCTAGTTGCAGGGAGAGCTTGCCTGGGACCCCAGCTCTTACCATCACACCTCTCCCCCTCCACCCCTGCAGTTAAGCACAGGGTGACTATTCTGTGGAGCCTTCATCCTTAACAAGTATTGTTTTCCAAGAAACAATACTTGTGTGTACCCTCTGAAGCTGTATAATTAAGGAACATGAGGAAAACAGAAGCGGGCCTAAATGCCTTCCAGATAATCCTCTCTACAATGTTGATATTAACCAAGCAATGAGCTGACGCTGTGTGCAGCTTGCATCACAGCTGCTTGGCTCCAGAACTCGGCCGGAAGATGGTGTAGGGTTCTATACCACCCTGAGGATCCTCAGATCCGGCTCTCCTTTGCCATTCTGGAATGCTGCTGGCTACAATTTCCTAATTAATTCCTGTGAAATTTAACAGCATTAAATCCATCTGCCAACAGGTTGACTGTGAGCCAAACCCTTACCTCCCCTCCTCCCCCACCTTCAGAGGACAAATCTGTACTTCTGTGGGTTTGCCAGCAGAGGGCTTTGTGAACAAAGTTGAACTCTCAGTCCCAGGAAGGAAAAGAGTATCCTTTGGGAATATTTGTAGGTTCTAATGTGGGGCAAGCCTTCGATTCCGTTTGAGCGTGGCCGGAGACCTCATTTGGATGTCCCAACGCAGCTCACCTGGAATGGCCGTGGGAGGAGCGTTTCTTCACCTTCTCATAAGGCTCGTCTAAAGATGACTCGCTCCACATTTTGGGCTTTAAGGGTGACTTGTCATAGTCGCTCCGGTGATAGTGCATCTGCCTGAGTCCCTCCAGGGACTGTGGGGGAGGAGGCCTGTTGTGTGATGATGGTGGCCGAGGAGGGAGTCCCTTGTGTGGCGACTGCAAGGGGGATATTGTGCTGGTAACCTGAGAGTCCTCTGCGTCACAGGAGGAGGAAGAACTGATCAGAGACGTTATTCCCACAAGGGAAGGACCAGCCTTTGCCCAAACACACCGTGTCAGCGCCTTGGAGCTACACCTCAGATATGTGCCAGGATCCTGTGACCCTCCCCCACTGGGGTCAATCCAGGTCAAGTCAGAGCCCAGACTTCAGGCTTAACTGAATGTGAAGGGCACTACTGTCGAGTCTGGTTAAGTGTGAATAAAGTCTGAGTTGGATTCAGTGTCACCAACAAGTGATCACTTCGTATTAACCAGGCAAATGGAGTATTACATTCTAACTTTTTCTTTTTTAATTTGGTGCTAAGAAATGAGCCCGGGGCCTCAGACACGCTAAGCGAGTGCTCTATCGTGGAGCTATGCCATGACTTATGTTTGGAGAGACACTCAACAGATCTCCCTTGCTCTGGGGGGAGGGGAGTTAACCTTCTTGACGGTTTTATCTGCTCTGTTAATCCCTGTGTCCTCAGGGTTAAAATGACAGCTGGCACCCAGTAGGTACTCAATAAATATTTGTTGGAGGAAAAAAAATAAATTGAAAGTGTATCTGTCAGGTATAATTAAGTGCTGACAGGTCCGCCTTCCACCATCCATGCTTCCCTCACAAGCTTCTTAAATTCTCTATAATCTGTCCTGGCATAGTTAATCTGTGATGTCGGAATGGAGCCCAGGGCCTCTTTCGAGGCTCTCCACTGAGCTATAGCCTCAGGTCTGCTCAAGGTGTCTTAGAGGAAGAGGGTCCCAGTCCTGTGGGACCCTAATGGCCCAGGGTTACAGAGGAAGAAGGGTCCAGGGAGCTTCAAACCTGGATACCTCAAAGGTAGGCCGGCAGAGGTTGGCTATCTCCCCAGTCTCAACCTGGAGCCACAAAGCCAGCTCTGGCCACAACAACCCTCGTAAGAGAATTTATTACCCTGACAGTTACCAGCCTTCACTCCTTGTTTGACCTTATAAGTTCCCCTCCCCCAACTCCTGAGTATATAAATGAAACATCTTCTAACACCCCTGTCCTGGTCATTGGTACAGGCCACACAGACCTCACCTCAGAGACCCACCCCACCCTAATAAGCCTAACCGGTTCTCTTCCGGAATGTGCTCATTGCCTGCACACTCATCATTGCCTGCCAAGAACCTGCCCTGCACTCACCTACACCAGGCTAAGCTTCCCTCCCTCCAGTCCAGCTAGCGCACAAGCAATACGCCCTGCCCCCATCCCCCAAGTGGACACCCAGCAGCACAATTGGAATAGTACCCTACCTCCACCATCTCTGGAGTGCAATTTCGCACATCTGTATGCTGGACGGCTTCCAAAGGAAGCCAACCCATTTAGCCAAAGAAGGCAGATGTCTCATAAGGCACAGTGACTCTCGCCTGTAATTCTAGCCCTTGGTAGACAGAGGCAGGCAGATCAGCAGTTCAAGGCCAGCTTCTGTTACACAGTGAGTTTAATACCATTCTGAGCTACTTGGGACCTGGTCCAATTATAAACATCAATCCACAACCAAACCCCAAAGGCGCTATCTGGAAGCAATGAACTATGGGGCAGAGGAGGACGGAAACTGAGTAGAAATCTAGAGGTGAGGGGGCTAGGAGGTTCTTCTACTCATCTGAGGAGAGGGTGGAGAGACAAGGGGAGGGAGGGAGGGAGAAATTCTGAGTGTGCCTACATAGTGTGGGACCTTGAATTCCAGGCAAGGAGTTGAGATTTGACCTAAAAGCTACAAGAAAACTTTCTTAACATAAGCATAGATGTGCCAGGGTGAAAATCCTGTTTTAGAACTATTATTCTTGCAGTTTTGACCCTGGGAAAAACCAACAATAGACACGAGGAGGGTTTAATGAAGAGATTTGGTGGTAGGTGGCTTTGGGAAGAGAGGAATGCCCAGGGCTCACGGGGAGGGGGGGAGGGCTAGAGGAAAATTTCACCACCAACCACTCACGGGACCCTATATCCATTTTCAACTTTTCGGTTTTTCATAGCTTATTCCTCAGTCACCAAAATTCAAAGGCCAGATAATATATGTGTTCTGGTCTATTCCTGCTAGTCCTTCAAATCAGACAGGAGAAGTCTCTAGGAAGTGAGGGGAGAGCCTCAAGTGGGAACACAGGCCTGGAGGAGGCACTCCCAGCTCTCAGGAGGTTGGAGGCCCAGGACTTTGGGCAAAACTGTTATCATGATGTCTCAAATTAGCTAATGACTTCGTAAAGCCCTGCGTGGAACTCCTAGCACAAGGGGACACCGCTAGGTCGTTCCTTCCTTGGCAGACCTGGGTGACATTGATCAATGCTAGACCAGGAAGGGTCTCATATTCCAAACAGGCTTCTGTGTTCTCATGGAATGCCACAGCCTCCCCACCCACTTAATGCAGCAGACAGTCAAATTCAACAATCTGATTTCTAATAGCTAGGGCAAGACAACTGGGTTTCCTTCCCTAGGTTTTCCCACATCAAGAGCAATCATTATTATTATGGCAATTATCGTTATTACAGTGACTTGGGTAGGCCTTTCATGTTTTCTGTCTGAATAGCCACTTACCACTGGGTGCCTGAGGTTTTCCTAGAGGGCAAAAATAATTAACTACCAGTTAACAGATTTCCATATAATTAGTGTTCTCCTTTTCCAATGTTTTAGTTTAGCAACCATGGGGAGAGCTTCAGAAATGGTCCTAAGTCTCGAAAGCCTGCTTCTGCTGGGGTGGGGTGGGGGGGCTTTCAACTTCTAAGACTGACCAAGAAAATATCCCTTGGCTGTTGCCAGGTTTGAGAATTTAACAGGAAATAAAACAACAATGGTTTCTAAGACTGTCGTGTTGCTAAAGGGACATTCTCGCCCTTGTCTCAGGAGCAGAGGATGGACCAAGTCCTTCCTATAGCTCAGACTCTTTCAATAGGGCCCAAGCTTTGCTGTGTAAGCCAAATAAATATCTGCTTCTTTCCGTGTGTGTGTGTGTGTGTGTGTGTGTATACTATACAATGACAATGCAGGCTCTTAATTCTAAATTTTCTTTTTTTTTTTTTCTTTTCTGTTTTGTTTTGGCCCAAGGGTGGAACTCAGGGCCTTGCATACGCTAGGCAAGTGTTCTCACGTAAACTCCCAGGTCCTTGTTTGGTTTTGGCACAGGGTCTTGCTATATAGTTTCGGTTGCCTTGAACATTTGATCCTCCTGCCTCTGTTTCTAACTCTCGTGTGCTAAGATGACAGGATTAAAGCTACCATGCCAGCCAAAAAAGTGCTTTGAGTATTACAGAGACAAGATATCACTTCAAGAATATAATCTATTCTTTTGGCTTATATGGGCCAAGAATAATTCTCTAGGCCATCTATCCCAAGAGTATCCAACCCATACCCACGGGCTATCAGAGCATGCGTGTTTATTTTCTATGCTATTGGAATACAAAGGCTGCAGACTGGACATTCCTGGAAAACCAGTGTAAATGTAGTACCACTGTGAGCTCAACAGTGACTCTTAGGGACAAAAAGAGCCTACAAGGAATCCATCCAGTCACCATCTCAGCCTGCATCTTTCCTGTCTACAAGGCCATTCCCAGGCAGCCTACGGAATAACCTGGGTTTAATCTGGATTCCACTTATAAGAGCAGAGAATGGGAAAACCTACCATCTTCCAGAACAAGGGCATCTGAGAGAGAGCTGTCCTCGCTGGCGATATTTCCATCTAGAAGATAAAAAGTGAAAGTATACAGGGTTAATGTGTTTTGGAAACAGAACCTGGTGTGTAGGAACCTTGACCTTCCCTCCAATCCTGGCAACACCCTCCCATCTCTTTTGCATCAGTAAGGAAAGGAAGCAGGGAAACTTAAAGATGCTGTGGGGTGTTTTCTTTGACAGTCTGGTGGAGGAGGACCATCCTCCCCACCCTGGCTCTGCAGCGGGCCCTGGCTCTGCAGCGGGCCCTGGTCTTTGTGCACTTAGGCTCTTGGTCACCTGATGCTATGGCTTAGCCTGTCCTAGAAGGGAGGTAGGACCTGGTTAAACCACGCCATTGTTCTAGAACAAACTCAGGGCAAGTACCAGCCAAACCAGAGAAGGGAGCAGCTGTTCTTCAACAGATCCAAAACCAGGGGAGGGAACTCAGTTTTGCTCACATGGTTATAAATGGTTTCTCAATGAACTTAAGTGATTAGGAGAGAAAACAAGCCTGCTAAATACAGACTCCATCTCTCTGAAGCTTATTTTTATAGTCACCATTCAATTAGGAACATGCTCGAGAGAGAGACAGTAAAAGGATCCTCCCTCCCACTGGGGAAACTGAGGTCCTCCCAGGAAAGAGTCTGTCTGAAACGATCCTGTTCACTGGGAGACATTAGCATAGATCCAAGTCCTTCAGATTCTGAGTTTAGGGTCTCATCTGGAAACACATGCTGAGGCCCTAAGGAGCTTGCTCACTCCTAACGCAGACAGGCCTCTGTGATGAAAACATTACTTCATTGTGGCAGCAAGGCAGATTCTTGAACAGTTAACAAAAATGGCTGGAGGCTTGTGTGGAAGAAATCCGGAACTGGCACAAATGATGATTTATAAGCCAGTGCTGCCAGCAGACCTAAGAAAATAGCCCTCACTGAGGCAGGCCTCTGAATGGGCGCCCCGAGGCCACCTGGTGAGACAGGCACCCCCAGGCTGCTCTTCCAGACATAGCTCTGACGCGCTACATAGCTCTGCTACATAGCTGCTTGGAGGCGTTTCTACAGAGCAGGGAGGTTCACATGCCTTCGAGGAGGCCCCAAAGGAGGCAGTGAGGAAGAGGGACCGACTCACTGTAGCCCTGTTGGAAAGTGGGGCAAGGGGCAGCAGAGGAAGACACAGAACGGCGGGCACATCCTAGAGTGAAAGGACCTAGAGTGACCATCAGTGGATGGTCAGCCCTGTCCCTCCCGACTATGAACCCATCTTCTCCCTATTGTTTGATAGGTGAACTGCAAGGAGACAGGCGTTGGTATCTTGCAATCTCCAACCCACCACTGGTTCCTTAGTATACCCGTATTTCTAGGGGACAGATCTGTAGCGATATATTTACAACATACATAACATCGGTTATCATTTTCATCTCTTTTAAGTGTACATGGGACTTAAGTACAGCAACATGGTTATACAACCACACCACACATCTTCTGCTTGGGCAGGGCTTTCATTTCCCAGACTGAAACCTTGCACTCATTATGAAACACACACACACACACACACACACACACACACACACACACACACAGAGAGAGAGAGAGAGAGAGAGACAGACAGACAGACAGACAGACAGACAGACAGACAGACAGACAGACACAAAGAGCCTGGAAACCCCTATATCAGTTTCTGTCTTAGAACTAAGGTGGTAACTTAACATTCATACTCTCTAGATAATTCTAACATATATTATCAAGAATTCAGTGACTTGGAGAAAAAGAAAAGATGCTAACCATGGGAGAGACCTGATGCTTGGGGGTGGATTTGCGGGACTTCTGGTTTACCATCATCACCAAAGCCCTGAGCTGAGCTAAGAGCACAGTCCATGAGGGACTGCCCAATCCTTCAAGCCACAGTGCTTGGGATAGAAAGCTCTTGGTAGTAGAATCAGCCCGTGGGAAGGAGACTGGGGACAGAATGGTGGCCCGAAGGACTTAACTCCAGTACACTGGCTAGGCACTTTGCCTTCCAGTCTTAGGAAAGCTAGGTCTCTGAAAACTGCAGAGCCTCAGCTCTCTCGAGGCTCGGCTGGACTATCACAGTAAGCGCCTTAGTTCATGGTGACACTGAAGAAGAGAGTTGGCTCATTCTAGGTTCCCGAGAGAAGTGTCATAAATGACATCGGGGTTCTGTGTATGGACCCTTTCATTTGTCCTTCCCATTGCAATTCATTATTAGAATGGAACATCAGGCTTACCCATCCCCTTCCAGGGATAAACCATAGCTGTGTGGGTAAGAGGCTACTTAGAGCCTGCAAGGATCCAGAGGAGGACCTAACAGGACCTGGTTGTCTGGGAGCAGGGCGGGAGCTTGTGGGTGGCACTGACCATCGATGACAAGTGAAGCCCTCTGGGTGGGTTTCTTCCCTGACTTGATGCGGTTCTCGTTGATGGCGTTTTCAATCTCCTGCAGCTTCTTCAGTGCATTCAGATAAGAGGTCTTCCTTTGTTTCTTCAGTTTTTTACTGACATTGGGGTCACTGGCTAGACGGCGGGCGGCCTCCGTGATCTGGGACTGAATGGCAAATTCTCGTTCCAGGCGTTCCAGCTCAGCTTCCTGTGGGAGGGAAGACCAATGCTTACACCTTCTGATGCTGCTGCTGCCCGGGGAGACTTGACCTTGCCCACCTCTAGCCCAGGTCTCAGCCCACAGACTTTCAGAGCTTTCTTTCTCAACCAAAGGCCTGATGAAGACCAAGCCTTAGAGGCAAGTCAGAACCGTTGCTAGTAGCTGTCATTTTCTTTTTCTACTTGGAGCATGATCTCTGGATCATGTCAATGTCCTCTGGGAGTTGTTCATACATGTACATCTCCCGATACTCCCATATATCCCCCTCTGTCCTACACCTTTGTGTGCCTCGTGTTGGGATGCACACCCGCACACCTATGTGTCTTCTGGCAGCTCTTTCTGCAAGCCCTAACTGTTCTTTTCACACTTGTATGTTCATAAAGGCCCTTCTGGGCCCTCTAAGGGGCAAGGATGATGTGGGGGTGGGTGTTAGAACTAGTTCTCCCCCCCCTCCTTGGATGGGCTTCAGACTCTCCCTCCCCCCTTCATGTGTAACTCCCTCCTAGCTCTACTGATTCCTTTGGCCCTTTTACTAAGATAGTCTCCCTTGAGTCCAGGACCTGGGAAAAATAAGGATGTAGGTGCCTGCTCTGCCTAGGAGACCCAGATCCTGGAAGACCCTGGATGGAGCATTTGTTGCTGGCCTATTGTCTAGATGTCTCATCTGCACATGTATGTACACCAGATGATGCCAAAAGTGGAGGAAGATTGTGTGTGTGTGTGTATGTGTGTGTGTGTGTGTGTGTTAGGATCTGTGCTTGAATGCAGAATCCCCTTAAGCATCAAGCAGTCATTTCTTTGATTTGTCTCTTCCCAGGTTTTTATGCTTTGGATGTAAACTATTCCTTATGTTTGGCTACCAGTTGTTGGCACTGTTTTGGGAAGTTTGGTAACCTTTAGGAAGTGAGTCCTAGCTGGAAGGAGATGGCTTGGAATGTGTTACGGTGGGAAGGGTTAGGGTTGATAACTCAGCCTTCTGTGCAAGCTCTGTTCCCCCTTCTGATGCCAAGATTTAACAAGCCTCACCCCCAAGCCCGGCCTCCCGGTTCTGCTCCCTCACCACAGGCCCCGCCTCCAGTTCTGCTCCATAGTGAAATCCTAGTCCCTGAAAGCAGGAGCCCAAACAAATCCTTTTTCTATTTTAAGTTGCATTTGCCAGGTATTCTGTCATAGTAACGAAAAAGTAAACTGACTTCCTGGGGAAACCATTTCCTGGAAGCTAGCTCTAAGCAGCAACAGTTATTCCAGAATTTGAGTATTGATTGGGTGAGTGCAAGGCCTACCAGCCTGGGCGTGTTCTGGGAACGCATAGGAGATGAAGCTCACACTACATAAATGCATAGCAACGACACAGTGGCTTCTCTTTTCTCAGTACCCACACATAATCATTAAAGAACACATATCTTGTGTAGGTGATTTGCAGTCACATTAAAGTTTGGCAGAGAATGACCAAACTAAGGAAGCGGAGACTGTTGTGTTTGCTGGATTCCACTTGTCTTGCTAGTACAGTGGCCCAATAATATGCTTCTGAGTACAACGGGCCAAGCTCGGGGTGAAGTCGGGTAGGGAGGCCTACTAAGGAAAACACTGCCTGATTTCATCGGCTTTTGAGCATTTCAGGTCTAGAAGCAGCAGGAAGCAGGTGTGGGAGGAAAAAGGGACACTCAGAGACAATAATCCTTCCAGATCTTTCCAGTGCTGGCCACCCTTGCTCGCTCAGAGGAAGAAGCCTATCAATATGGACTCCTGCCCAGAGCTGTGAGTCAGGGACAAAGACCGGTCTGTGAATCTGGGCTCCCTGAAGCAGCTGTTCCTGGGTGGTTGTGATAGCTCTGGTCCAAGATATTGACCCTGAGATTTACATGCGTCTAGAACAAGTCTTGATAGTCCAAACGAGTCAAGGACAAGACTGAATGGATTGTCTGTAGGAATAGTCGTATGGCCAGGAAGCAAAGCCAGCATCCAGGAGCACTGGGGCAGCACAGAACAAAAGCGAGACTCTTTCCATTGGGAGGAAGTGCTGCAGAAGTCTATCTGCTTCCTGTTATGAAGTTTGGAAAGATGCAATGGGGCCAGCAAGGAATCCTCAGAGCCCTAGAGTTGGCTTTCTTGAAAAGTAGAAAAAAACTACAACTCAGGACCCCGAGCCAGGCATGAAAGGACACTCACTAAACATGGGATGCTTCTCAAAGCTTAGGTTGTGATGTGGAGCCAGCTGTGGAAGACAGACACCTGACCATATGGTGCTCTACGCCATTCCCCTCTTCTGACATCTCTACTTCCAGTGGCTGTCTGCTGAGCATCAGGCATGTGTAAGTGTCCAGGGAAATGATCGTCTAGCTCACTTATTCCTAGTGATAACCCAGCGAAGTCAGCGTCAAACGTGAACAGATGGGAGAGGAAGTGGCCTGATTAGGTATCACTTTGGATGAAGTGCTCTGGGTGCCTGGGGCCTTCCAGGGGTCTGTGACTGCAGGCCTCAGCATGCCCTCTACCTTCCCGCTGACCTTACTTTGGAAAATGTCATTCTCTAAGTTCCTTAAAAGGCTAAAGGTACCTTCTTTGCTTTTCTTTCCTTTGGTGGTTGTCAAATGTCCTCGAGGGATTTTCAAGACTAAGGTAATCGAAGTGAGAAGACCCTCCCTGAATGTGGGTGACGTCATTCTGTGAGATGGAGGACAGCACTCATCTCTCCCTGCATCCCAACTGCAGATGGATGCAGTGTGAACCTGCTGCCCCAAGCTCCGCCCACCAAGCCTACTGCATTCTCAAACTGTGAGCTAAAGTAACCCAACCTTCCCCTGACACCCCTCCCCTCCTCTGGTTTTGTGAGGACATTTTGTTTCAGCAACAAGAATAACTAATGTGCCAGGCTGTGTCTGGAAGTGTCCTCGAGCCTTCTGTGTACCACTGCATGAATGAGTAACTCTAGTCAGAAGAAATTTGGGGAGACCTTGAGGCCTGAAGGTTAACCTGGCCCTTTGTTTCTCTTGCACGAGGGCAGGATACTTTTTGTTTTTGTTTTGTTGTTGTTGTTTTGTTTTGTTTTTTGTTTTTTGACATAGTATCTCACTGTATATTTCTGGCTGTCCTGGAACTCACTATGGAGACTAGGATGGCCTGAAACTCACGAAGATCTGCCTACCTCTGCCTTCCAAGAGCTGGGATTAAAGATGTGTGCCACTACGCCCGGCTGAGCTTTGATTACCTAGTCTCAGCCCTCACCAGGATTCCATCCAAAGAAGATAAAAAAAAAAAATCACGTTGACATATGGCTTTTCCAAATAGAGACAACTGAGGCCATGGCAGAACAATCATAGGCTGCGTGTCCATGCCGTGATGTTAGTAGCCATGTGACTTGAGATGGTAGAGGGCAGGTCCTTCCTGTCCTTCCCCAGCCAATGAGAACTGTGGCAGGAGATTCCCTTCTTCCATGTAAGTCTTTCCAAAGCCGATGAGAACTGTGTGGTATCAGGCAAGACCAGGAATAGCAAAGGCCACTACTAAGATGGATACTTGCATGCTAGTGGGATGTTCTCCCTAACCTTAACCGACCACTTGCAAGTAGACTATAGTATTAGATAAACAACCTCAACAGAGACCCAACTGTGCACACTCAGGCAAGCAAACTGAGCCCGTAAGGGAAAACCATATAGCAACTAGCCAGCTGACCCAGACACGGTAAAAGGGAAAATACGGGCATTTAGAAACAATGAAGAAATTACAGAGACCCTAGCAACCCCAACGAGGACAAATAAGGATAACCCAAGTGGGATAACGGGAAAGACTCCAGTGAGAGAGGAACATACCTCTCCTTTCGGCAGGATTTTCTGTTCATCCAGCTTGAAGGCTGTTCCAATTCTCCTCCGAACAATAGGTGGTTCCTCTCCTGGATCCAGGGGATATTCAACAGGCAATTTTCCTGTGAGTTCCTGCATGCGCCAAAGAGCAGTTCAGAGAGGCTGTAGATCATGTAGACCCGAGGACATGCTTATCTTTTAGCTAGGACTCACAAACTGAAGCAGGGATCCAATGCATACCTAAGACCCATTAGCATTAAGCACGATGTTTAAATGAGAGTTTATGGGATAGCTGGGCTTGATGGTACAGCCTTGCAGCCCAGCTAGCTACTCAGGAGGCTGAGAGGGGAGGGTCACAAAGTTAAGACCACTCATGAACTAACTAATGAAACCATCTCAGAAGACCTCCACAAAACAAAACACCCTCCTCTAAAAATGATAGAGTTCAGTGGCAGTGTGCTTGCCCAGTATGCATGAAGCCCTGAGTTCACTCCCCAGTATTGGGGTGGGCAGGGAGGGTAGGAGGAATAGTTCACGTTATGAAATTTAAATGCTACAAAAAAAAAAAAAAAATGAATGCCGACACTCCTTCTCTACAGAACAGATGTGCTTTAGGGTTTTATTCTCCCCAAAATATTTTTTTGTTGTTAAGCAAATAGAACTTCTCTTGGACTTCACTATGGTCCATCTTCATTCATTTGTTGATCTAGTTGATTCATTTCATTTCCTGTGAACCTACTATGTGTGAAGAAATGCCACACAGTCAGTGAGCAGCAATCAACACAACTGATTCTTTTCACTTGCACCAGTCACTCCCACTTGGAAACTTAAATGTTTGTTGTTGTTGTTGTTGCTTGCTTGTATGTTTTTTCTCAAATGAGTTTTCCTATGGGGAGTGTTATCTGGATGTCAAAGGCCAGGGAGCTGCATTGCCTAGAAGAGACTGATCATCATTGAGCTCCAGTTCTGCATTCAACAGCAGAAGGCTGACCTCAAAGACAAATAGGTGTGCTATTGCAAGCCAATACTCACCAAGGCCATGAATTCAAGGCCAGCCATGACTACATAGTGAGACTTTGTCTTAAAAAAAAAAAAAAAAGACACTAACTTCTGTGTGAGAGTTTAAGTAAAAACTAAACATTAACAGAGGAGATGCACACACACACACACACACAGAAATTCTGGTGTGTGTGCATCTGGGGCTCTGGGAATCTAAGTGTTAAGGGCACCATGACAGCAAGCAGAGTGCAGATTGCACAGTGACTCTGGGCCAGCGCAGACCATCTGAGGAATGTCTCAGCATTAGAAGGCCCTGCCTGCATGAATGAGGATCGGTTTAAGTCTGCAGCTGACCAAGACTATGGAAGCCAGGCAAGACTGCAAGAAGTCTCTCTGAGACTGCAGAGAGGCACCAGAGAGGCTGGGGACCCCACTCTGTGCATTTGGCAGGCACATCTGGGCAGACGCCAGTTCTGGCTTTCTGACCCCAAATCACTACAGATGCTACACAGACATTGGATGTCTGTGGGGAGGACAAGCTCAGAAGTGTCCTCTTAAAGCTCCACATAGACAGCTTTCATGTCGGGCAGCCCAGGTCTGAGTGCCCATAGCAGGCAAAGTCAGGTCACAGGAAGGACCCCTGAAAGCCCTTCTTGTCGTGGCAGGCAGACTACATGGGTGTGTGTGTTTGTTTGTGTCTATGTGTGCCTGTGTGGTCTATGTGTGTCTATGTGGTCTATGTATATCTGTATGGTATGTGTGTGTCTATGTGGTATGTGTGTGCACAAGCACCGACCCCCCAACCCCGCATCCTGGGCCTCTTCTCCTCTGTGTTTATATCACTGGAAGTGGCTCAATGGATCTTTTATTCTTTATGTAAGCATTTTAGAATTTTAGAGCAGGATATCCCACTGTTTGATATTCTGGAATATTCTCTCTTAAAAAAAGATTCACAAGTGTCTCTGAGACACTTGCTTAATCTTTGACTTCCTATCTGCTTCCCTCTTAGGCCTTCTACAGACAACAGCCTGTTAAGATTGTTATTTTAATATATGTATAAACAGCACACTGTCAGGACTTCCTTTCTGAGACATGGCAGAAGAGGTTGTTAACAGTGCCATGGATTCGTAACTCCCAAGAGTTGGTGGTTTCAGTTTATATTTTGAAAACGAGGCTACTGCTTGAAAGTCCCCAGGCCAAGGTCTTGATTCTCCAGTTATAAACCCGACTTCACCAGAGCCCCATGGTGGAGATGTAATTGAATGCACGGCAGTGGGCCCTCTTGCTGTGGAACACCCATGGTTCCCACTCTGCCTCTCAAGGCTGCTCTCTTCCCAAGGGGTCAAACAGTGTTTCTTGTGACTTGAGTCTGGAGGATCTGTGAGCTGGGAATTAGCAGGGAGGCTACTGGGTCCCTTTATCTCACTCATGTCAGGAGACGCTGCTGGAAGTTAACACTCGCGGGCAAGGGGCTGACTTTTGGGTTGTTTCTACCTAAGTTATATTTTCTGTTCTCAAAGTCAGAGGAAGTGGGAGCTTTTGTTTCCTTTACATTGCCTTTGTGAAGCTTTTATGGTGCATGCTGGCCTCGCCTTGACATGCTCCTTATGTGCTGTAATGTGTGGTCTTTGCTTGGTTTAGGGACTTCTTTTATTAAACGCAAAACAAGGCTTTACAAATTTATGAGAGGCAGACACCAAGGACCCACTTTTTTTCCCCACTTCTTCAAGCATAGTCTTTATAAAAAACGCTGCTAATATTTACAGTATCGCATAGCACACATACCCCTCCCCCCAGCCAGGCCCCCAGCTCTCCTGATTTGCAATGGATTTGTGCTAATGTGGTTCTGCCTTGAGCAAGCTCCGGTTTAAATCAATCCAGACATAATTAAGCCAAGTTGAAATGTAATGTG
This sequence comes from Mus pahari, assembly GCF_900095145.1. NCBI lineage: Eukaryota > Metazoa > Chordata > Mammalia > Rodentia > Muridae > Mus > Mus pahari. The sequence goes on along the minus strand of NC_034605.1, from coordinate 1,551,547 downwards.
ATCTCACTCTCAGGCCCACTGGTTCGCTCTTCCTGCTGCAAAGCATTATTATGTGGGGGAGGGGGTGTCCCTCCTGGATTTAGTTAGGGGCACTCTCCACGCTTCCCATCCAGAACTGTTTACCCACAGAGCTTTGGGTCAGGGTCTGTGGAGCACAACCACTCCCAGGAGAGCAACACTGTAGGCGTGTGAAGCACATGCACATGTGTGTTTGTACACACAACACACACATGCACATGACTGTATGTGTTACACTAAGAAATGAAGTCTACGAGCACTTTAGTCTACAAGGGAAGAATGGACATTTTAATAAATGTCAATGTGGATTGAGGGAGTCTCTACATATATAGTGCTATTGGGACTAGCACTGAAACAGGCTGAAGGATACGTTGTCTGTTGGAGTGGTGTGTGTGGGAGGTGGGGTATACTGTGGCAGTACATGAGGCCACAGGACAACCCTTGGGTATCAGCTTTCTTCTTCTGCCTTGTTTGAGACAAGGTCCCTTTTGTTGCTTGCCTCTGAGTATGCTAGCTGCTCCCTCCCTCCCATCTCCTCAGAGAGATGGTAGGCGTGTTCTACTCTGACAGGCTTTTATCTAGGTTCTTGGGATTCACCTCTGGTCCTCACACAGGCAAAGTGAGCCGTCTCTCCAGACCGATGCAACACTGTTTTACATCAAACTTACAAGAATTGCTCTGCTGGGTATATAGCTCAGTGGAAGAACACTAGCCTGGCATGTATGAGGCCATAGGTTCAGTCCCCAATGGTGCAGAAACAAAACCAGCAACAACAAGCCCACAAACCATCACCACCAGCAGCAGCAGCAACCACCACCACAAACTAGGCAAAGATTCCATTTCAAAAAGAAAGATCTAAACAAACAGCGGACCTGCAGGTTTAAGGGATTACTGTGCATTTCAGGTGCCACCCTGGTGTTTTTGTTGGCCTGCAGTGCTGCTACATTGTATCCAATGACAAACTCAGAAGAAACAAAAGTTTTCGCAGCCATTCAGTGCTGCTACATTGTATCCAACGACAAACCAATGACAAACTCAGAAGCAAAAGCTTTCCCAGCCATGAATAGGCAGAAACTTCTGGGAAGCAAGACAAGGTAGGACTTTATATAGAAGGAGGTAGTGTCCTGTGAGGACATGTCCTGTGTGGTATGCCATGCACACATGGTTTGGAGACTGTTAGAGGGACTTGTCATTTAGCTTCAGGGTGTATGTGTCATGTAAGATTCGGTAGAGACTGTTTTAACTGGTGTGGTGTTTCCTCAATACCTTGTTTCTAACAAAGGATATCACAGAGGGGTGGGTGTTTCCAGCACTGGGGAGAGAGAATACATGTTTTCCTGAAAGTCAGTCTGTAGTCTCCACCCTGTCTTTTGTCCATAGTGAAGACGTATGACTCGACAAACAACACAGACTTAATTGCTTACAGCTTCCCGGAGACACAATCTCTTCAGTTCCTCCAGCCTCTGGCGCAGCGTCTCCTCCAGAGCTTCCTGCCTGGATTTCAAGGCAGCCAACATGTCTTTCTTGGCCGACTGAGAGCTATCTGATTCCTGAGAACCTGTTGATAAACAGCGGGGGTTACTAGGCGGCTCACAGGGGACACACATCTGGACCACTAATGAATTCCACCGGAGCTCACAACTCAGATATGGGATTTACCCCGGGAATCAAGGAGCGTGAAATGAGACAGGTGTGCAGTGTTCCAAGCACGAGGAGTGAATTCAAATACCATGTGGAATGGATAGCTTCGCAAAAGACTGGCAGGGGAGTGGACTCTCCCAAACAAGAGCACTGTCATTTTTGATTGTCTTAAGACATGTCACACCAGCCAATTTTCATACGTTTTACAAAGGAAGGGGGAAAGTAAAGTTTAAGTTAATATTAGTAAGTTTAAGTTAATATTAGAAATTTCAATACATGATTTAAATTTTCTCTTGTCTACTGAAAGATGCTGATTTTTGCTTATTGCATAGATAATATCTGTTCTTTGTAAAATATTTGAAAATATAGACAGGTATAATAATAATTACATATTACAGGTAATATAATAATAATATAACATACATGAACACACATACTAACTAGAATTTTGTTCTATTTTATCTGAGTGCTATATGCTGAGAAACATTTTCTCCTAATGGAAAGAATATAATATAGAGTGATGCATACTTTTCAAGAGACTTATATGTACTTTCCTTGCTCTCCTGGCTAACATGTCTGCATGAGTCAAACAGCAGGCTTCTAGATATGCAAACTTTTTAGGAGGCAACCTTGTGAACCAAAAAAAAAAAAAAAAAAAAGGAAAATAAGTTGAAGATACCAACTGGAGAAATTTAGCTTAGACCAAAAGATTAATTTCTAGGCTGCAGTGTGCGGCTCCTGGAGCAGGTTTCTTGTTAGTAGCCCTTCCTACATTGATGGGTTATAGAAGGTATACTGATGGCTGGCCTAGACGCAGCCAGGCTGATGGCTGCATTCCTTCTCTCATTCATACTAGCTGAACCATTAGGAACCAACAGATAGCACCTACTATGCGTCCAAGGGGCTCAGACTTTACCACCACCAGCTCTCACATCCCTAGAGAGCTGGATCTATGGCTATAACTTCTGTTTCTCAAGATGCCAAGGCAGGAGGAATGCAAGTTCAAAACCAGCCTGGCCTACCGGAAGCCACTTCAAGGAATTAGGTTAGAGTAGGTAAAGTTGAGCATCCTACTATGAAAAGTATAATACCTTGCTGGAATCAACTAGAGATATAACTAAATAGAGGTGACTAGTGTAGACCTGGATGCAGATGTTATTGTTATAAAGATGCCAATTTGCCATGAATTAAACAATATAAGAAAAAGCAATCCTAATAAAAATTCCCAAAGGACTTTGTGGTGGTGGTGGGGTGCGGGTCAGGAACTGTGTTTCCTGATTTCCTGTATTTTCATGACCAGGCAATGGATTGGAGGCTATCTCAATTGTAAAGAAGATGTCTCAGCATGCAGACTTCTGTGTCTTTGCATTGAACAGCTCTGCTAGACCCAAATACCGCTAAGCATACCGCCCTATTCTTCAAGGTCTCTGATCAGGAAGCCCGTATTCCCTTGATTTCCACTCTCCCAGATCCCCAAGATCCTGGTAATGAAGACGTCTCAGTGTCTAAGTACAATGTGACTCTGACTTAGGCTACGTTCTCTCCCTTTTCTGGCCCATTTGAGCTTGAAATCGAAGACATCTCTCACTGTAAGAACAAACCATCTTCATGCTTTCCCAGGAACAAATAAATATTGTCAGTTGTATACTTGGGTGCTATAATTAAATTGTATCTCATCTTAGTGAAAAAAAAAGAAAGAAAATAAAGAGTAATAATCTACTGCTTGTATATCACTCCGTTATGGAAGCTACCTGCCAAGTTTAGGATCATGCTGTAACTCTTTCCTGAGTTTCTGACATGCTTTAGTTGCAGGTGTCCAAATTCAATAGCAAACTCAGCAAATGCTTGATCCTTGCTGAGACGCCATTACCTCATGGTCCTCATAGACTCAGTCCAGATGTGCCTTTCTCAAGCATCACACCACTGGATCTTATTGCAGGAGCCCTTGTTTGCCGTTGGTTAACTTTTTTCACATCCCTAAGTTCACTACCATGTGCTTATCAGCTCTAAACCTCTCTGGGCTATGTCCATCTAATGCAACCTGAAAAAATCATTATGACTCTTAATTGGGTCTCTTAGTACCCATCTCCAATCCCATTTGAAGATAGGAAAATTTAATAAGGCATTCTCTGCTCTGTCATCTAAAAAATTAATAAGGATGTAAAATAATACTGGAAGGAAGTCCGATTTTAAAAACAGGCCTGGGGAAAACTTGAGTTCAAAAAGATTAAGGAATTTCTAGCATGAGTGAAAAATTCATTGTATCCCCTTTACCCCTGCCTAACGTCTCAATAGGAAAGGGTGATTTATTGAGTCAAATCTAAGAGCCCTAGATATTTGGGAACAGCAAAACTCACCACAGCATTAAATTTTAGGAAGCAAACATACAATTTGTGGATGATTGGTCTGCTGTTATAGGATTAGTAAAGATTTGGCCTTGAGTGGTGGGGCTCATTACGGCTACCTAAATTATTATTTCTAATAAATAACTTAAACATCAACCCACATTCAATGGGATAGAGAGCCTTGGCAGGCTTGATAGTTCCTGAGTCTGCCTGTGTATAACTGGCACCCCAAATGCTAGCTGGCTCCACTGCACCCTGGGAGTCTGGAAATTCCTTCAAGAAGAATACAGAGCCTGGAACTAGGTTATACTTCTGCAAGTAAGTAACTGAACCAGGCTATCCTGGACACACGGGATTCCGTTTTAATGGTAACTGGACATCCTGGTAGATGAGAAACATCTGGATTTGATAGTCTAAGCCATTCATTAGATGGGTGGTTCTTGAAAAAGGCATGTGCTCTCCAATCTTGGTAGTAAAGGATGAATGAGATAAGGCACATACAATACTTAGCACTGTGCCTGGGCTAGGCAAATCCTTCACGTATGGTTTGATTTACCTTAGTGGTGTAGAATCAGAGAAATCATTGAAATGAACTGTTCCTTCTTAATGAGGTACCAGTCAAAGATAAGAACTTCACCCCAGTGATTTAGAAGAGTGAGGAGTCCAGAGCTCCAGCTACAGAAAGAAGCAATAACAGGCAGTATTTTCAAACCAGGTTTCCTAAGCACCAAGACTGCAGATCTGCCTCAGGGGCTATTGCAGATAGAGTTGGGAGTGTGGCTGGAATACTTAGTGGGTTGTGGGTCTCCATCCCATATTTCACAAACTCAAGGCAGCTCCACATAAACCTGGTACCTTTGCCAATTGTGGTGCAACGCCTTTAACACTTGGGAGGGAGAGGCAGGTGAATCTGAGTTTGAGGCCAGCAAGGTTTACAGAGGGGGTTCCAGGATGGTCAGGGGTAAGCAAAACCCTGTCTTGGGGGGAAAAAACCTGTTGCATTTGAAAAGAAATCCCACTGCCTTTTGTGTTGAAGGGTAATCAACTAATTTGAGGCAAGCAATCTGATGGCTTCTCTAAGAGCTTGCATGTTCTAAGCCTGCGGGCTGTGACCAGTAGCTAAGGATGCATGGCTACCCAGAGAAGAGATGGTCAAGTGCCTTGGGACAAGTCCACTGAGAGCCTCTTAAAGAACATCCAAAGAAGAGGCCCACAGTTCTCTGTGAGGCTGAGCATCCTCACAAGTGATCCCTAGGGGGTCCCTGAAGGAGACACTTGCCTTCTAAAAGGGTTAAAGAAAGGAAGCCAGCAAAACTGGCTGAAATCAAAAGATAGAGATGCTCTCTGCATTGGCCACTTCAATAGCAAAAACAGAATTAGAAACTTAGCCCAATGGGAATTTCTCCAACTATAAGTTCAAGACACAAATAAATGATACTTTACCCTGTCCATCTGGGTTGGTTTGTTTGTTTGTAGACAGGGTCTCACTATGTAGACCAGGCTGGCCTTGAACTCTCAGTGATCGCTTGCCTCTACTTCTGTGCTGGGATTAAAGGGCTGCAGGACCACACCCAGCTGACAAACATAATTCCATGGTCTGTATTTGGCCTTGGGGAAGTCTGGCACTATAATTTGTCTACCAATTGTTTGAACCATACATTATTGCACATGCAAGAGCCCTTCAGGGTCATATATGAATCCCGTACAACTGGCAAAACCACATAAATCTGCCATCCTTGAAAAGGACAGTGATGGAGAAAGACAGTGGGGTTGTCATCCTATATCTACTATTGAACAATGCAAGGCTTTGGCATTTCACCTTCTTGAGAAGCATCCTGGTCCTACCTAGAAAGTGACCACCTTCTAAAATGTCTCCAAACTTGAAACACTGATTACCCAATAAACAACCAACTCAGGCCATTCCTTCTCAGCCATTAGCCTTCATTTCTTCAAGTTTTACCAAAGGAATGTTATAGCCAGTACGGTGTCCTTCCTTCAATACCCAAACCCCTAGGAATGACAAACACTCTCCCAACTCTGACCCCTGGCAGAGGCAGGCATGGGTGGAGGGGTGAGGGCGGGGAGGTGGGAATGGATGTCTAATTACCAACAAGAGCCTAAAGGGTGCATCTCTTCCTGATCCTGAATACTAAATAGTCTTAAACTGGAGCTGTCTGTAAGATGAAATAAGAAGATAGATGGGTCATCTCTACTGTACCTGGAAGAGTAAAATTTCAAAATTGATACATGGAAAAAAAAACAGTAGCCAGGGGCTGCCCAGGAAGGGTCTGGAAGGGACAGAAGGGACGGAAGGGACAGAAGGGATAGCGGGTTGGTGTAGGAGCCAGTGAAAAGCAGGTGAGATGAATATTTCTGAAAGGTAACTGATAGATAATACATGAATATCGTTTTGGAGAGGGTACTAAGTGGTACTCAGATGTACAGAAAAGGAACAAACTGGTATAGTGCCCTCCTAAAGCAGGAGCCTGCAGTCTGGGGGTCTGGGGTTATTGGGGCTGTGTGTATATTTCAGCTTAGCTTCTGAGTGGATCTGGGATGGGAGGTGGTGGGTTCTAGAACTTTCCTAGGTCTCTGTTTCCTGTGAACTGGGCAACGAAAACAGGGCCCTACAAACACTGGGAGAATGAAGCAGGATAACGTTTGGAAGATGCTAGAAGATAACTTAGAACATGCTAAATGCCACGTGAATACTAGTCTTAGAAATCTTTCCTGGCTTTTACTAGAGGGTTGGCATCTCCATTTCAGGATGATTCATGTTGGAAAAAAAGGAAGAACCCTGAGTGGACAGGCAAGAAAATAAGGAGTGGTGGCTGGTGTGGCTGGCCCTGTCAGTCTAGGAAGTTTGCGAGAAGAAGGGGAAAAGTGGTTTTGTTTGTTTGTTTGTTTGTTTAATAGAACTCAGCAGGGACTTCTTACACGCTACATACGATTCATTGAGTCCTCAGAGAAGCGTCACCTCTATTCTCACTGCAGAGGTCATGGTGGCTGGCACATGGAGGCAGAGGTGGGGCTCAAGCTCTGCTCTGTGTGGCATGCTTAGTCCTCTGAATGGAAACTCGGTGAGAGGGGGAACATTCTGTCTCACTGCTCTGGTGTCAAGGCAACACCCTGTGGGTTGCATATGCTAGCATCTTCCTTCCCGGCAGGTCCACACACCACACACCCTGATCTCAAAACGCAAGAGAAGGCCAATGGGGAGGAAGCCGGTGGCGGTCTTCAGAGCTCCAGGTGCGACAACAGAGGCTTTTGGGGTCCCTTCCATGTGCAAAGTGATATGGGGGAGACATAGTCTCAGCCCTCAGCTCTGCCCACTGGAGGAATCGGAGACAAGCAAATCAATGAGGATGGAGGGCACAACGGTTGCCCAAAGGCACCACACAGGGGCCAGCTAGGGGACTGGCTTGGTTTCTGGATGATCACTTCATTGAGGAGGTTGAGCCTCCCTCTGATTGACAGCCAGGAAAACCTATCATCAGCTGAGTTCTCCAGAAACCCTTTCCTGAGTTAGGGAGATCTCTACTTGGATGCTAGACTAGAGTCCACGATCACACTACACCCCTAACCCAAAGGATTGTACTGAACTAGGTCACCAGCGGGAGGAAGAGCTGATCACCAAGAAGACACTGTTTGTAGGTGTGTTTTTGGAGACAAGGTCTCTAGCTCAGGCTGACCTTGACCTCCATATGTATGAGTTTGACCCTAATTTTCCTGCCTTTTCTTACTGAGTTCTGGCATTAAAGAGGTGAATATGAGCACGCTTCATTTATGTGGTGCTGAGATTGAATTTGGGGCTTTAAGTATGCCAGATAAGGATTCTACCAAGTGAGCTACATTCCCAGCCCCAGGAAGATGATTATTATCCAAACATGGCTAGGCAAAGAAAGTCATTTTCAGTGGGCATTTGGGGATCTTCAGGGGAAGTTAGATGACATCACAGATATTACTGTGGATTTGGGATCGATTTTCCATTTTCCAGCTCGGGGATCTAGACCGGGCTGGTGGCAGCTGTATGTGAAGAGACCACATGTGGAGGGGCCACAGAGCAAACAGAAGCTTTCTCTCTGTGACCATATGGAAGGATCTCCTCACTCAGCTGTGATGGAGAATTTGTTGCAGTCATTCCAAAGATCCCAAGCCAGTCAGCACCGGATATGAGTTTGCATCCTGCTGAGGAGTCACAGAGACCTGTGCATCTGTTTTCACAGACAGATGCAGATGAGCAGACCCCCTACCCCCCCCCCCGCCCCCAATCCAGAAGGTGGAAGGGGAGCTTTCCTCTTTGGAAGAAAGGGAAATATAACACAAATAGTAATATCCCCCATCCCCACCCCCCCACCCCCAGCGAGAAAGAAATCTGTTGTCTGTAAAATCGAGGGAAGGAAATGACTGCCTGTTTGGCCTTCAAGGGGAAAATGAAAAGTTAAGACAGGCAAAGAAGACAGCCAAGTCCCAACAGATCTGTAGAAGCTGTGAGGGGGAGGCTTGGCAGATACCCAGGAGTAAATATGGAGAGAGGGGTTAGACTCCCTTTTATGACAAAGAGAGATTTATTTCCCAGAGAGGTTCTCAAGGATGAATTCCTCACATCAGAGACATCCTAGAGACCCTGTGGTATAATGCCACGTTGCAGATGGCAGGATCAGTGTGCCATCTCCAGGGGCCATCTCTGCAAGTTCAATGTGATTCCCAACATGAACGACGCATGCTTGGAGAACTTTTCATCAGCCTGGAAGACTTTACAAATGGAATCATTAGTCTGGAAAGTAGTGAAGTGGGAGTTCTTTGAAAAGCAGGCACCTTTTGGGGGCGTCTGGGAGTATTCGGGGTGGCTTGCTCTTGGGGGGAGATTAAGTGGCACTTTTTGCCAAAAGGGAAGAACACAAATGTCACTTGAAGAGGGCACTCCATGCTAAGAAGAAGGGAAGGAGGTAAACAGAGAGACAATCTGTGTTTAAACATTAACAGCATCTGATAAATTATCTAACTGAAACCATTACTTGTGGGTAAGGCATAGGCGCACCATTCCTTGGCTCAGGAACCCAGGGAGCTAGCTGATCCTGCTGTTCCAGGGTTCTTGCTCTATTGTAATATGGAGGTTTGGAGATTAACTGCAAATCTCTATGATGTTTATTCTGTGCTCTCAGCAAAGATGAGGAAGTTGACACAGAGCTTGGCTAAGTAGAAATACTGATCCGTCTGGGAGACGGCAGGGAGATCTCTCTTCTGATGTTAAAACCTTACCACCGAAGTTGTTACAGTGTCAGTCTTAGTTCTCTTTCACAGGTACATACAACTATCCTAGCATCACCCGAGGGTACAAGGTTACCACAGGAGTGAGTTTGTTACCTCTGCCCTCCACCAAATAGAAGCAGAAGAGACCACCTTCCATTTTCCTCTCCTTTTCAACCCAGGCCAGACCTGCTCAGATGAGTCCAGAAACATCCATTCTGCAGACAGCGCCTTTGCAGCCTGCCCAGTTTCACAGTCCAGCATAAACAACCTCTTTGGCAATGCCTGAGAGGTTGTACCCAACAGCAGAGCTGAGGTTATGACCAAATTTAAGGCCTCTGGAATGCAGTTTATCTTGGACCTAAAAGGAGAGGCACCACATAGCCAATAGAAAACTCTGAACAGCCAGAGAGAGATCTAGGAAGAGGACGGACTTCTTCTTGGTGATATATAAAGAGAAGACATGCATGAAAGGAAGACCACGAAACCAGAGTCACTGCACGGTTTATGCCAGTGCAGTCGTGCGGTGGGGGGCTGGGTACAGCTCCAAGCGCACAGCTGGTAGGCGCCTACATCACCTCTCGTGGGGAGAGATGTCAGATAACTGGCATCGTCATTTTTACACGAGTTATTAATAAGCATCCTCACAATAGGAGGAAGCGGTTGCATTCAGAGGAGGAGAATGTGGGAACTGTTGAGTAAAGAAGGTGGACCCACCCCAGGGAAAGCTGGGGTCAGGGTTGAACACAACATGTTTTCCCTAGAATGAAAAGTGTCAGAGCCACGGAATTATGGCCGAATGCAGGTTTGGGTGTGGCTTTACTTTCTAAAACCACAGATCCATCACCATAGTCTTCATGTTCCTGCTTGATCAAATGGATGGAGACTTGGCTGCCACCAAATTAACCACACAGCCAAGACGACTCAGCTGCCTTCAAACTCAGCCAAACTCATAATTCATCTCTCTCTCTCTCTCTCTCTCTCTCTCTCTCTCTCTCTCTCTCTCTCACACACACACACACACACACACACACAATTGGTTTTGGTTTGGGTGGTTAATTCAGCAAGTCATGGGGCCCTACAGAACTCCGGGTGTTTTCTAAGTGGGTGGTTTGTGCCATTTGTTTTAAATAACCTGAGAGCAGAATCACATCTCTGGCAGCCCCCAAGCTCTCCCTGAAATCCTGACTACCCCATGAGGACAGATCCTTAAAACAATACTGACCTGAGTCTTAGATTCACTTCCAGGGAAGCTATGGAAGTCGACTGTCTTCAGCTACAACAACAAGGACAGTTGTCCGAGTTTTGTTAAGCCTCCTCCACAACCCCTTCCCTCTGACACTTCAAGTAATGGGGGAAGGGAGAGAAGAAATAAACCCTTTGAAGATCCTGCAAATGACTTGGATCTTCTGCTTTCCTTTCTTTTCTGATGGAGCTGGGGATTAGATTAGGGGCTATGGGCAAATGGACTGCCCACTGAGCTGTAACCTAGCTCGCATAGGAAGAGAAGCTGGGCTGGCGGAGAGAGAAGGAATGGAGAGAGAAGGAACATGCTCTAAAACAGCTCAGCTGGGTGGCTTGCATTTACACTTGATCTCTCAAACTGAATCTGAGCATCCTAACAATTTGTTACTTAAAGCCTAAGTGACCAGACCTCCATGGCCAAAGCCATCTCCACATGGGGAGGAAATGTCCAGGCCTTTCCAGGCCACTGTGACTAAATGTCTCTGCTTATTTCCTCCCTTTTGAGAGGTCGGTTAGCAGATTTCCTGAACCCCTATACATGTAGGTTTTGCCCAACATAGGCCTGTGCTCTGACTTAGGCAGGACATAACTCTGTCAGTCTTCTCATGGGAGCTCCTATGTGAAATGTCTTGCCGCAGGCCAAGCTTAGTCAATGCAGAACCATGTGCCCTTTTCATTTGGAAATGCTAGTCCCCACCTCTCTGTCCTACTCAGGCTGTCCAGGTGGATGAGCTTCTGGTTTTTGGAATATTCAGTAATGGCATTCCTTCATTTCTTTGGCACTAGAGGCCTCAGAAACCAAGAACTGGACTTCTTAGTGACTTTAAAGGTAGTTCTACACCCGTAAATAGAAACAACTTCCTTTAAAGCTGCTAATAGCTTAGAACCATTTTATCTCCATTTTGCATCAACAGACAACACTCAAACCCTTTTCAGAGAGGCACTCTTACGTTTTTTAAAGGCTGTGTACACTAACCCCCTCCCCAGTTTTGGCTAAGGCCAGCCCTGCATAATCGAGTTCAGAAACATCCATTCAACAGAAGGAGTTTTCGCAGCACTCAAGGTTCTATGGTCCAGCATAAACAAACCCTGGCAGCACTGGCTCCTTTGGCAGTTCCTGGGGGGTGGTGATAGAGGGGGTTGTTTCCCAAGCTATGATCAAAATCAAAGCAGAACATCTCTTAGGAGTTAAAGTAAATGTTTACATTATGGAAATACAACAGCATTGTTATGCAGTTCCGTTATGCATGATGTTGCACTACTGGGATGTGTCGGGAGAAATGAATAGAAGCAACAAAGGTTGAGGGGCCGATGCAAGTGACCTCAGAAGGTCTAACACCAGTGTGACAAAGAAGGTCAACTTGACAGCAGGATAGAGATGCACTGTCTGGTTTAAAGATGCTTGGATGCCATTCCTACCGATCAATGCCATTCCTAACGATCAATGTAGTATTGATTCTACCTCTGAGGGAAGATGTGTTGGCAATTCCCAGAAAGGAGACTCTTAACACATGACACAGGCCTTACTGCTATGCTACACCATCTATCAACAACTTTACTAGTGGCCACTGGGTGCTGGACAATGAACTGGTGCTGGCTAAGTTCTCAATATGCTTCTAAGATGCATTTACTAGAAACAGCTTAATAAAGAGGGAAGGAGGAAAAAGAGTTTGTGCAATGGGAGGCTGGGCTGTCCTGTTCATGAGTGAATGTTCCTAGCATGGAAGGTCAGGCAAGTGTTAATAAAAAGACGGAGCTGTCCTGTGACAGCAAGCGTATGAGAACATGTTACAAGCAAGCGGACAGAAAGACTAGGCAGCTGCCCCAATTTTAGACCAGCAGCTTAAATTTCTCCATACTGGGAACAAGAACCCGGTCCATCATAGGCAGGGGTGCCAATGGCTTTCCCTAGATGGAGGCTGCCTCCTCCCAGAGCAAGCACTCACAACTGGCAGCAGGCAGCAGGCTCTGTGGGAGGGAGGACCACGGTGGACTCTAGAAATTCCCTTTGTTCACTAATGGCAAACGTCCTGTTCAGGTTCCTCCCTCCATTGTCCCCGCTGTTTTCCTAAGTCATGAGGGTGGGCGTGGGGCATTCCCTAAGAGCCTCAACTGGCATTCACAGACAATTTTCAGGCTCAAACTTGTATGGCATGGTAGAGGTTGACAAGTTCCTTGGTCTCCTCATGGGACTTTCTCTTCCTTCCACAGTTGTTCTTGCTTAGCAATCTCAGAAGGGCTGAGTGGACAGAAGCTACTGACGGGTACAACCTGCACGTGGCCTCGAGGCTCCTGTCGGGTTTCTAAACACCTCACCCGGGCCCCACTATAACATTTGAAAGTCACTTCACCATCTTGAGAGAAAGATGCTCAAACATTACATGTAGGCATGGATCTGGCGGTAAGATTTTCTTGTGACTCTTATCTCTTAGCCCACTGGATTGATGATTAATGCCAGTCTGATGGCAGAATAGAAACGGATTGTATTCTGGCTTCAAAGATGCTCAGATTCCTAGTGGTTAGGTGGGGGTCAGTCTCACTTTAGGGACTTCGTCTACAGCTTCTGATAGGCATGTCTTGGTGCCCTTTGAGCTTGCTTGCCTCAGAGGTATGGGGGTCCCAGAAAGATGGACCAGGTCATAGGCTCAAAGTGGAGAAACCTGGCTTTTATTATCTTGAGCCACATGCCTACTTTAATCTCTTTTTGGCAAGAAGAGTGTCTGCCAGAACACAGTCCCAGGACCACCAGCAGCAGAGTGACCTGGGAACTTGGTAGAAATAGAAACTGATATTTGGGCTCATGAAGATTTACAGCATCTTGTGAGATGAGCGCCAAGGCTGTATCATATTATATCCTCTGACCCTCAGCTGGAAGAGTCTGGGGTGGAGCAAGGCTGGATTCCCTGTACCTACATAGGAGGCAGGTAGGATATAGGTCCAGGCTTTTTCCTCAGACTGGGCTTAACAGGAACGAGGGAACTCACTGCATGCTGTGTCTAAAGGACACAGTGTTCCCTTTAGTTCTGCTTTGCCCATTCAGTGGGAGGCCATGGGGGGGGGGGGCTGTAACTCCAGATAGACCCTTAGGTTTTTTACAGTCTTCCTTGCAAACCTCTAAACCTCAGAAGCAGTGGCCACCTGGCACACCTTTTATATGAAACAGCTTTGAAGAATTTCAGGCAGGTGCAGAGTCAATGTCATGGAGGTCTGGCAGAGACAGATCTGGTTCTTGAGAACCTGAAGCCTATCTAATTTTAACAGTTTCTTTAGAACAAACAATATGCAACATGTCATATTCTAAAGCTTGCAAGCGTGTGAACATATCACTGGGTGGTAGGCTGTCCAACATGGAAACCCGATCTGTCTGCTCTATGGCAAACCCATGTCTCACTCCAGGCTAGAGTGAGTTCTCCTGCCTTTAGCTCCTCTCAGCTTCAACTTCTGACCATGAATGGGCAACACCAGCCCAGAAGTTAACTTGGGTTAGCTCATCTTCCTCTTTTGTCTTTCCCTTTTCTGTTGTTACAGTTGTTTGTAGTCACTGTATCTAGCTCTAGCCCTGGAAAAGGACAGGAGTTTAAGGCTTCTTCATTTCCTCGCTCAGAGGGGAAAGGTGACATGGCTCCCATCCTCATTAGCTTAACTGTCAACTTGACACAGCCCAGAGTCATCTGCCCTCGTCCAAAGACTGCCCGGATCAGATCAGCCTGGGGTCATGTCTGTGTGGGTTTATCTTGACTGATGATTGATGTGGGAGGGCTCCCTGCACTGTAGATGGTACCATCCTTAGGCAGGTGGGCCTGGGCTGCATAAGGAAGCTCATTGAACGCCAGCCTGGGACAACAGAATAGTAAGCTGAGTTCTTCTGTGGTCTCTGTTTCAGTTCCTGCCTTGGGTTCTCACTCTGACTCCCCTCAGTGATGAATGGATAACTGGAAGTGTAAGAGGAAACAAACCCTCCTTTTTCTCCTTGTTGCTTTTGGTCATAATGTTTTAGCACAGTTTAGCACTTTAGAAATCAGACTAGAACAGCCACCTAAATTCAACAGGGTTTAAACAGACAGCTTTGGAAGAGGCATCAGCCAGTCGCATTTGGCTTACAAAACATCCTGTCTTTCTCCCTCTGACCTCATATAAACCCAGGCCTGTCTTGTCATTTAAGCAAAGAGCAGCATTCCCCACTCTGACTGATTTGGAGGCTGGGGGTTGAAGCCAGATCCTTGTGTGTGCTAAGCAAGTGCTCTACCAATGAACTGCTTCCTTGATCTCCACTCTTGAAGCCAAGATAAATTTGACCTGGACCTCCTAATCTTTAATGCCAAAATGACCTGCCTGATGCACACAGATGGCAGAGAGCTGGGCGTGGTGGCACACGCCTCTGAGCCCAGCACTCGGGAGGCAGAGACAGGTGGATCTCTATGAGTTGGAGGCTGTCCTGGTCTTTCAAAGTGAGTTCCAGGACAGCTAGGACTGTCACAGAGAGCAATCTTGTGTTAGGGGAAGGTACAAGAATTGGGGAGTAAAACCAGGTGGTGACAAGGGCCATTCCTTTGTGACAGCAAGTCTCATTTACTCATTTACCCTGTAAAGCCCCAGATGTCTCCTTGGAAACAGAATGTCCATGACCAGGATAGCCTCACTCTTAAGGGAACACAGGCAAACCCTACTCTCTGCCTTTGGAGTTGACTCAGGATGATAGTTAATGATTACATCAGTCAGCATTCTAAAAAGCCCCATGAGTGCCCTTCGAGACTCTGGCAATTCGTGCCTTGCTGAAGTCACACGCATCTCCCTTTGCCACTTTGGATACCTTGGGAAATTTGTCTTAGACCCACGTTTGGCTTCACACTTTGGTCTGACGACTAAAGCCAGCTTCCGGACAGCACACCCAGTGGCCTCCTGTGCGTGGTGTCCCCACCTCCCTGGGGAAGGTGTCTCAGGCGCAGGCCCTACCTGAGGACAGCAGGCTCCCACTGCTCCCGCTGATGATCTTCCCCTTGCTCCCCATGTTGGCCAGCTTTGAGGTCTTCAGTGTCCCTGTTTCCGTCAGGTCGATGGCGATCTCGCTCAAACTTCGTGCCGCATGGATCTTGGACTGGAAAGGGAAGGTGAACAGGTTATGGAAGGAACAGAAAGCACTTGCCTACTTGTGAGCCTGAATCCAGGTGGCTCGTAAGCTACACAAACTGGAATTCACAGCCCAGGATAGCGCGGGCTACGGAGCATAGTGGGAAGAGTGTGGTCTTTGTAGTCTATACTCTGGGAAAGGCAGTTAATCTCATTGAGCCTTATCATTCCTAAATACAAGCCAGGGAAGTTACCATCTACTACAGAGGGATGCGCTGGAGCCAAGGAGACAATCTCTGTGCACAACATCCTCTCCCCTCCCTCTAATTCCTTCCCCTTCCTCTCCTTTCTTTTCTGCTTGACAGAGCAACAAATGAAAAATTGTGTCAGGCCAGTAATCCTAGTTACCAGGGGGAGCGGAGGCAGGGAAATTATAAATTTACAGTCTGACTGGGCCACAGAACAAGTTCAAAGCCAGTTCGGGTGACTTAGTGAGACAACTATTCTCAACATAAAAGGTAGAATGAAGAAGTACAGCTCATGGTAGAGCACTTTGTTAGTGTGTACAAGATCCTAGGCTCAACCCCTAGCAACATGCACACACACACATGCATGCACATATACACACACAGTTGTGACTAAACTTATTTTGTGCTTAAGCAAGGAGGAGAAAATGAATTCCTAGCTTTATGAATGGCAGATGAAGTATGTGAAACAAATTCATAAAATAAAAAATTTAGAAGTTATTCAACATCTTCAGTTATTACCCATGTGACCAGGGAAAGTTTAAATGGTAGGATACTAGCATCTTACATCTGTAAAGTTCATATACACAAGACAGAAACCTCTGGAATACTCAGGTCCTGCTAAAAGCATTGTCACAGATTTGTTTCAATTTTCATTGATTAAATCTATGAAGAGTCTAAAGTCTTCATATTGCAATTCAAATTCCATTCCATGTTGTGTGCAGGTCAACTGACCCTGCTGGGCTAATAGTCATAGCTGATGAAGAGAGCCCACAAACCATTTTGTTTTCAGTTTACAATTTCATCTCTAAAAGTGATTTCCCCCCCCCCCCCCCAGGAAGGCCATTTATTTATTGGGCGTTTTTTAAATGGGGAATTAATTTTTTTTTTTTTTTTTTTTTTTTTTGGTTTTTCGAGACAGGGTTTCTCTGTATAGCCCTGGCTGTCCTGGAACTAACTTTGTAGACCAAGCTGGCCTCGAACTCACAGAAATCCGCCTGCCTCTGCCTCCCGAGTGCTGGGATTAAAGGCCTGCGCCACCATGCCCGGCCCTGTATTTCCTTTCTATAGACATTATTTGACATTTTGCAATTTGTTGCTGTTGCCTTAGAGACCAATGTCTTTTTGATAGCAATACACATCAGGAAAACCACTACAAATTATAATCCAAGCACTCCCTGGCTCTCTGTGGTGGGGCTGCCTGAGGGCGGGCCTTTCCACACCCACAAGGCTCCAGACAGCTTGTGACAGCCTTGGTGACGCCTGCACACCTCTGTCCCCTCTTCCTGATTCACAGGCTTCCTCTTTTGTTTGGGGGCTGTTATTTGTCCCCCAGAGGCTATCGGGGCCCTTCGGGTCTTGCCCTTCCTCTGGCCTGTTGTTGCCTATCCTGATGGAAGACAGTGACTTCCGGTCAGAAGCCACCGCTGGACTTTTGCTCTCGAGCTGCTCACCCGACGTGCACTGCCTTCCTCCTCCCCTCCTTCTCCCTCATTGGTGCTTTGACTTTGGCGTCCTCTGCCTTACATTTAGAATCTGGTCAACTTCCTCAGGTTAGGGCCCCCTTGTTCATAAACAAACCCGGCGGCCAGGCTTGGCAGCCTTTTGGCTGTAGCAGGAAGCAGGAAGGGCTTTCTATTTCACGTGCACTCTACGCATCTACCGCACCCATCTGGCTGTGCTTTATCCGTCAGGCCAGCGGAGCGAGCCCAGTCCATTACTTCCTTTCTTTCTGTTCGTCACTGAGATCTGTGTTTTCACAGAAGCAGCTCACACTTGAACAACTACAGAGCAGCATCTCATCCAACCCGTGTAGCATAGTGGTAAGGGCCCAGGAGCTCCTCCTGGTCGGTCACTGGCGGGTAGACTCTGACCCTTGACCTCTCTGATCCTCGGATGCCTGTTTATACCGTGGGGATCTTCAAGCCCACATCACAGAGCTGGGATGAGGACCACGCCAGATCCTCTGTATCAAGACCATTGCAATAGGAATGGGATATAAATCAGAATCTGGATGTAACTTTATGAATGAGGTTAGATTGATGGCTTTACTTGACATTTTAAGGATCCCATTAATGATATGGAAATCCTCAGATGAGCTCCCTTCCCACCTCCCCACTCCCCCGTCCACCCTGCTCCCTTACGTATCAACGTCACTGGCAGAAAACCAAAATACAGAAGCAGTAACAGATCGTCTTTTTCTAGTATAGTCTAGATTCTGGTAACTTTAAGAATTTTCTGGAATGGGCCTATCATAATGACCCAATCATAATGACTAAGCCCTAATTCATTCTATCATGCTGTTTATTTTTGAAGGAATAAATGACAGATTGGATGAAGAACGAAGAAAAAAAAAAAAAAGATTAAGGAGGAAAGATGTCTGCACATTAACTCCAGAGCGCACCGCTCTGAGGTCAGAGGAAAAGCATCCATCAGTTCCTCTGAACAATGTGAGCTTTCAAAGACTTTCCCCTGAAGTCTCTTTCCCCTGAAGACACTCTTTGGCTCCAGGATGCAAAGGTCATGGGGTCCTTTTGACAGCATCTCTCATCTTTAGTGTCAGCAGATATAAATGATCAATTACAGTTCATGTCTGCAGAGCCAGCTTCCTCCACTCTGCCATTGACAGGAGAGTGTTCCCTTCTTGTACATGTTTGGGGAGCCGAAGGAAGAAGAGGAAGCAGAAGGGAAGGGAAAGGAAGAAATGTGGAGAGAGCAGACAGGGAGAGAGAGGGGAGGCTTTCAAAAATGATTTGCATAATGCCTCTGAAGAAGGGTAAGCTGGTGTTGGGGAGGAGATCCATGAGCTGTGTACTTGGCTACTGCTCCTGCTGACTCAAACCACTAGACAGTACTTGTTTCTCTGGGTTTGATAAACATCACTTGGGAGGCCTGAACTCCTCTGGGAGCCCTTCAGAGAAAGGAATGGTTGGCATGGCCCCATACAGTAGAATGTCAAGCCTCGCCAGGATGCCAGCCCACACTGGCTGTCCAGAAATATCTGAAGCTTCCCATCGCAGACCTGCTGACACTCACTCACAGAGTCCATGGTGCCCACCAAAGATGGGCCACATGACATCCCAGAAATGAACCATGGCACAATGTAATTCCTACCGAGTGTTTCACCATCTCTGATTTAATGTGTGGCTTCTCAGAAAGTTTAAACTTGATGCAGCATTAGACAAGGGAATGGGTTAGCTTAATCATGATGTTAATAAAACACACGATTTAAGTTTTTCTTAAAGTAAAAACTATTTCCTAAAGCAATTTCATAAACATCATGTCATTTCACTGACTACTAATCTGGGTCAGGAAGTTCCTTTTCTGTTCTCTAATTAGGGAAAGCAAAAACATGTGTGATAAGACACCTACCCAGGTCACAGAGCTAGCTAGTCATCTGAGGTCCAAACAGAGGGGCTTGGTCCTCACCTGTCTGTAAGGTTCAAGACTTGACTCCTAAATGACATGAAGGGCTAAGAACAAAGTTCAGTGGTAGAGAACTTGCTTAGCAATGACGCCTTAGGTTCCTAGAACCACAAGAAAACAAATGTTTCTTGCTTGATACATAGCTAAGGCTCTTGTGGCCATGTAAAGATTCCTTGGTAAAAATTCTATTCCTCTGGGACTTCGGCTACTTGTCCTTCAGAGTAAACAGAAAAGGACAGCTGAGAGCTTCCTCACGCTTCTTTTGGCCTTTGGTCTTTTTTTTTTTTTTTTTTTTTGAGGTAGCATCTCACTAAGTAAATAACCTTAGCTAGTCTAGAACTTTCTATATAGATTAGGCTAGCCCTGAAGAAGCAGTCTCCTTGTCTTTGCCTCTCAAGAGCTAGAATTATAGGTTTGGGCCACCTCTTATGGTTCTCTCTCTCTCTCTCTCTCTCATAATTTATTTTTATTTTATGTACATCCGTGTATTACCCACATATACGTCTGTGAGAGGTTGTCAGAATCCCTGGAACTGGAGTCAGGGGAAGTTATGACGTGCCATGTAGGTGCTGGGAACTGAACCCCGATCTGGAAGAGCGGCCAGTGTTCTTAACCACTGAGCTGTCTCTCCAGCCCTTGGCTTGTCTCTTAAATAATGCTTCCTGTTTAAAAAGGATTGGTGATCATTTCTTCCTGGGTTTCCCTTACTGTATCTGTTGTGGCTATCTGGAAGTCTACTAAACAAGACTTCTCATGGGCTTTTTGTTTTTTTTTTTTTTTGGTAAAGAACCCCAAGAATAGACTACTTGAGACACTCAGGAAACTGAAAAAAACCAAAAAGCCAAAACAACCCAGCAGCATGGGGAAGAGGACCCCAAGCCAGCCGCTGACACTGCACTATCCTGTGGGTGACATAGGCTACTCCCTGTCTCCATTGCAAACTATGGTATGAGACTATGGGGGTGGGAGAGGATTCTACCCTCCAGAGTCACTGCCAGTGGGAACTCAGGAGAAACATTCCACCTTCCGACTGTTATGACCCACCCATGTTCGTGGGTATTGACCTCTATTGCTGTCTACCAGAGAGCGAGCAAGGCACCAATCCCCACCCACCGGCTCAACGTCTACCATGAGTCAAACCCCTGTGGCCCTGTCTCTTTTGATCTAACCAAGCTTCAAAGGCTGGTGCCAAGGCCCGTCGCCAATAGACGAGTGTAGGATACGCTCATGATTTCCAGCCACAAGAACACCACACACACCTCCAGACTCGGTCACCCCAAAAGTGACTAAATAAAGGGGTCAGAAAGACAAACAAAACAAAACAAAACAAAACAAAACAAAACAAAACCCAATACTTTACAAAGCAGATGGTGGCTGTGACGGGGACAGGCCACGATTTGGAAGTGAACTGGGCAGGGGGTGGGAGAGGCATTTCTGCCAGTTTCCTTTTACTAGTTGCAACTTATCTTACTTTCAATTCCTGCTTTCTCTCCAGAGGAAAAAGAAACCCCTCAGTAAAGGAAGAAAGAGCCAAGAGGGTACCAGTCCAGTCATCCCGATGCACTAACTGCCACCTGCCTCCTGGGAACAGGGGGAGGCAACTTCTATGGCTGCTGGGAGCCACCAGAGGGGCCAAGGCTGATCTTGCCTGGTGTTCCCATGACCTGAAGCCTGTAGAATCCTAATGCAGGCTTACAGCCATCTCCACATCAGGGCCCCTTCGGAGATCCCCTGAATGGGAGTGGCCTGTGGGGTCCCTGGAAAAGAAGGAAGGGAAGCCAGGTGGGAAAAGAGAGGGTTGGCGTGTTGCTGTAAGCCCTGTGTGAACCCAAAGTGTGCGGTTCTCCCACCCACCAGAGAATGCAGCTGGCCGGTCAGGCTGGGGGGTGGGTGAACCTCCTGGGTGCAGAGATGGCAGGTTCCCAAGGCCCCCAGGCTCCAGGTCTACCGGAGGAGGGAGTCGGAGCTGGTGCTGCTTCTGTTTTGTTTTCCTTTTCACTTTTCCAACTTTACATTTTAAAAACAGAGTTGGCAGTTGGGAAAGCCTGGAGGGCTTTTCACAGCAATTTCCCTGAGCGGTAAGTCCTGTCTGCGTGGTGGGCATGGTTACCTGCACTCTCACTCCAAAGAAAACAATATACCACTGTTTAAATATCGGCAAGGGTGTGAGCGCTTACTAAGGGAGCCTCCAGAGGCCCCGAAAGTATGTTCAGAATTCCTAGGGTCTGTACCTGAGGCTTGAGCATCTCTGGTGGTGGCTGGGTTGTACCCTGCTGGGTAGCACCCAGTGTGGCCTCTTAAAGACTTTCTGATGACCCTCCTACCTGCAGCCCCAAGAGGCAAGCCCTTACTTACCCAGATAGGTCTCAAGTCAAGGACACAGCCCCTCCTCCTCCTCTACCCATCTACTTCCATCCCTACACTGCTGCCTTGAGGCCCAGTTGGCTGCCTGGTGGAAGGTCTGGTGGCTTACCTTACTCTGCTTTCTGTCCAGATAGAACTGATGCTGGCTAATCGCCATCGCCCAAATGGACTTGATCAATGCTGGGCATGCATACCAGGTGTGCACGGCAATGCCACTGTGCCCAAAAGTCCTCCTGGTCACTGAAGCCCTACAAAAGCAAGGAATAGAAGCTTCATTCGGTCCCTGTGGTGGCGGTGGGGGAGATGTCATTCAATAAACAACTTTAAGTGAGAGCCCATTACGAGAAGGGGACAGGGTAGCTCACCCTGAAACACAAGGACACAGGTACATGCACACTGAAGGGTTCACATGGCCATGCTGTGTCTAAAAGCTGACTCCTCATGCTTTAGCCCCTGGGCAAGGTGGGTCACTCTAGGTCACCTGATGGTCCTTTTTGATCTCCAATTCTTGGCAAGGAGCCAAGACAGATTTCAGAGTCAGGAAAAAAAAAAAACCTTGACAATACTCTTAATACTTTTCATTAACAAAGCGATGCTGCCTGTGGGGAAGATGGGTGAATTCTTTCCACCTCTCCACAGGCCAGAGCATTTCCTACATGGGGGGACTTCCTGCATTACTCTAAGTAGACAGATGTTCCCTGAAAAGTCTGGTTATCCAGTACAGATACATTCCTGGTGAGTGTGCTCTTTGATACCCACTCCAATGTTTTGGATTTAGAATGAAAGACACACACACACACACATACACACCGGCCTTATTTGGCCTGAGGAGTGTAGAACAGAGAGAGATAGACACTGCCAAGATGTAGGGTTGGAAGTCATGGCCCACAAGGTCTGTAAGCTTGGGTCCCAGTGGCCTAGATGGAAGATAGGTTTTAGTAAGTAATAACTCAGGAATATCAGAGGGGAGTGTGTTAGCCTCGGGGAGGTTTGGAAGTGTCCAGCCATTGTGCTGTTTAAGACATTAAAATAAAAGGATATATATATATATATATACACACACACACACACACACACACACACACACATATATATGCCTTTCGTTCGTAAATCCAAAATGTGAGGGTTGGTAGCAAGGAATGTGCACACCTGCCAAAGAATTTAGGGCAGATTAACTCACTACTGCTTCATCTCAGAACATAGAGGTACTTAAGAATCAGGAGAGGGAAGGCGGAGAAAGAGGAGCCAGCCACTCCCCTAAACTGTATACACTTGCAATTCTAATTGGAGTATATATGGAGTAGAGAGAGGCATGTGGAGTTAAAAGATAGAAATGGGATGCCATCAGTCTCAAAACACGCATGGTATTTTGGTGGGGGATAAAAGGTTTACAGGGCCACACCGTCAGTGAAGTGTACTCTTTTTATTGTTGTTGTGTTTTCATTTTGTTCTTCTGAAATAAGGGTTCTCTGTGTATCTCTCCTTGGCTGTCCTGAAACTGACTCTGCAGACCAGCCTGCCTCTGCCTTGCAAGGGCTGAGATTAAAGGTGTGCACCACTGTTGCCCCGCATCCGTGAAATATATTCTATAGGGTACACTGATTAAATCTGACTTGATGCCAAAGCTGAAAACCCGAGTTTGATCCTTTGGGACCACAGGATGTAAGAAGAGAAATGACTCCTGAGAGTTGTCTTCCGACTTCTGCTGCATATACATATATGCATTTGCACACATGTACACACACACACACACACACACACACACACACACACACGTGCATAGACCCATGCTAACAAAGGCAGTGCATATGCACATATACACAAATAAATGTAATTAGATATTTTTAAGTATTTTAAAATCTTAGAACAAATAAAAGTGTTTGTGGTTGGGGGAGGGAGGGAAGAGAGAGAGAGAGGAGAGAGAGGAGAGAGAGAGAGAGAGAGAGA
>NC_034605.1:1490612-1527939 GCF_900095145.1 Mus pahari | reverse complement strand
GAGAGAGAGAGAGAGAGAGAGAGAGAGAGAGAGAGAGAGAGAAAGAGAGAGAGAGAGAGAAGTGAGGCTGAGAAGATGGCTCAGTGCGCAAAGCACTTAACCGATAAAGTATGTGGACTTGAACTTGGCTCTCCAGAGACCCCATTAAGTTGGACTCCATATACATCGGTGACCCCAGTGTGCTTATGATGAGACGGGAAGCAGGGACCGGACAGTAATCCCTGAAAGCTTTTGTGCCACCTAGCCTGGTCTTTGTGAATAGCAAAGAACACAAGACCCCGTTTCACACAAGGTGGAAGATGAGGACCTCTGACCCCCACATGTATGCTGTGGCCCCCACTCACAAACCATTGTGTATACCAAAAACAACAACAACAACAAAAAAACCCAAAAAACAAGAAACAAACAAACAAAAAAAACCCCAAACAAAAAAAACCAAAAAAACAAATGGGGAGGTGCTGGCAGGCTGGGGTGTAAGTGGGGCTCTTGATCCATGTATCAGAAGAAATATCCATGGTTTTGAGATGAAAATATCGAATTTGGAAGAACTGTAGACTCATTGGGACTTACGAATAACAGCATTCTCTCTACCCCCCACTTTCCTTTGAAATTTCATGCTGGTCTTACTGTCCTATTCTATAAGCTAGAGATTAAACAGTGGAGCTTCTTCATAGCCACATTTAAGGGGAAATTAAAATCTGGTGATTAGAAACCGGATACTAGGCAGGTTGGGTCACTCGCCAACTCCCAGTTTGGTTAAAACAAAGTTAAGGGAGAAAAAAATGCCAATGAGTAAAACACTCTGTGGGGAGAAACTGAAAAGGGGGGAATAGAAAGAGAGGGAGGGAGAGGGGGGAGAGGGGAGGAGGGGAAGAGGAACGGGGCAGGGACAGGGAGAGTGCTGGAGGCCTTCCCCCATAGCTGCCATCTGAACTAGTATGGCCCACCCCAGGAAAGCTGAAGTATGGAGAAAAGGTAACTTGAAATGTACTTTTGTAAAGAAGAGAGAGCTGTAAAATCTAGGCGCTGTAACTCTCCAGGTTAACAGGAGTAAGGAAGGCTTAAGTGGTTCATCGGGTCTGGGAAGTCAGTTTCATGGGGACATCTACATCAGATACTCAGCTTTTCACCTGCTGCATTAGGACATTATCTCCTCTGCTCATCTCTCCTGTCAGCCCTTCCCACCTACCTAAACCTCAGCAATGGATCAGTGTTTGCTGAACCCAGAGGACGACAGAGACAAAGGTAGTTGAGAACTGAGACAATGGGGAGGGGCTAAAGTCCACTACAGAGCCCGTGTTCTATGGGGCGGGCACACCAGGGAGAGGTGCCGGTTAGATCTGCCCGTTCCACTCAGAAAGTTATTTTGGCCCCAAGTGATGTCCCTGTCATGGTGGATTCAGGGCTGCCTTTCTTCAGGGAAGATGGTCATACTCTGAGCTCAGGCTGCCATCTTTGGGCTTTTCTGTCTACATAAAACACTCATTTCTTCAGTTGTCCATATCCCCTGAGGGCTTACCCCCTGGCTTTGATCCTAGTAACACCATGGGTTTCAACTCATATCTCTCCTCCTCATGACCAGGGAGGCCTTTGGTGTCCACATCATTCAGCACTTTGGTCTGTATCACTTGACACTCAGTACACTGCTCATGAGCCTCAGACGTCTTGGGTTCAAATCTAGCCTGCACCGTATACTAGCGATCCACAATCCATTTCTGAGCCTTGATTCATTTCCTGGGTCATAGTAAGGAACTATCTGGGGAGCACATATGTGCAAGTATCAAACCGGTGCCCACACTTGGCAAACTCCATCAATGACTTCTTTGGCTGGTGTCCCCAACTCTGCTAACTGTTCCTGATGGAAGAGGACACTGATTCAGGCTCCCATATCTACCGTAGAAGAAAATGCAAATTCTCCAAACACGTATGAGGTAGACCCCTTTTGCTAAATAAGCCAAAAGCCCACCCTAAGGTAAGGTATGATATTAGGTGTCTTTCCTATATACCTTGGCTAAGGGAAAAGAATTTAGTAATTATATCATTGATGAGATCACAGACACAGAAGGAACACAGGTGTGTATATAACATAGACACAGACACACACTATACACACACTACACACATACAGACACACAACACACATACACACACACACACACACACACACACACACGCACACACTGGGGTAAAGTCTTTCCCTCTGTCTATTCTCTGCACTCAGGCCCACAGGTGGTCCTTTTACTTCTTCTTTTTTTTAACGTTTTCTCTGCCAGGCATCCCCTTTTCTGTATATGATCATGGTGTAGAATTCGATTTACCCTTCTTACACTTGGACTTCTTTCCCTCTCATCTGTCCATGAATGTCCATGTTAGTCTGACATAAGTTCACCTGGAAAAATAGCAGCGAGTTTCTCCTCAGCTGGGTTATTATTTTTGGCATCCACCCGCCCCTCCGTGGCCTGTGCAGACAGATTCTGCTCTGTGGAGGAGGTCTTTAGACCATGAAATGCATCCCACGGTCCTGAGAACCACTGAACAAGCGATCCTTCTGCTTAACATTACCCATTGCACCTGACTGCAGAGACTTGGATTCTAGAACGTTCTGTTCTCGAGTTGCTAGTCTCATGGTAACTGTGGGGCAGGGATAAACTCTCGCCTACAGTAGGAGGCTGTTCTGTGTAGATTACAAGGAGGTACACAGCCCAGCTGGGTTATCAGCAGCAGCAGCAGCAGCAGCAGCAGCAGGCATGAGGGCTTCTGCACAAACCTCGGCCCTCTCCTTGAAGGCAATGTCTCATCCCGAGTCCCCAGCTCCCTGGAGGGCACAGCTGCTTGTCTGCATGTTCAGAAGCAAGGTAGGGTTGCTGCCAGCACTTCTTCCTCAGCGCGGGGCTGGGTGTCACCAGGACCTGAACCCATTCTGGCTTCTCGAGCGCGTGCAATCTATTTAGTATTGTCTGGGGCCTACTTTCTTGTCAGTCTGCATCTAGACCTGCACTCAGCAGTTTATTCTTGGGGAACCCTGTTGCTGGCATGGGCTGCTTTCGACTATAGACTTGCCAGCACACAAAGCCGAAAAGCCTAAGGTTGGTGGTGCCCAGACTCCTGCCCTGCAGGGCTCTCTGCAGTCCAAACTAGAACCCTATTTATTGTTCAGCATCCAACTTGGAACAGGTTTTTAAGACTGGTGTTCTCTGGTCCAATGGCTGGTGCAATATAGGAAGAAGGGAAAAGAACTGCATTTATTTCATACCCACCCATAAAACTAACATTAAAAAAGAAAATCGCAAGCTCCCAGGCCAGAATAAATGAGCCTAACCACTTCGGTTGACAGATGCCTTTCAGTCGCTACTGTCCCACCTGAAGTAGGCCTAACAGCTCCAGCAAGGAAGCCTTTGGTCTCCTGACTGAGAAGAGGGAATGTCCCCATGTGACTCAAATGTGGTTCCAAAGTTCCACAATGCTTCCTACAGCATCTCACACACACAGACAGAGAGAGAGATGAGAATTGCTAAACACACATATACACACACACACACACAGAGAGAGAGAGAGAGAGAGAGAGAGAGAGAGAGAGAGAGAGAGAGATGAGAATTGCTAAACACACACACACACAGACACACATACAGACATACACACACACTCTTTGCATTCATCACCACAAAGCTTTACAGGCTGATGTGAATTCTGTCCTGGGTGATACACCATCTTCTCCCCTCACCCCAAATTGGTCATGAATATAAACCATCTCAACAACACAGAATCAATGTACAAATGGTATGCCACACATTCTCAAAAGAAAAGGGCTTCTTATGCTTACCTGCGAGGGTCATGAACTTCCACGGAAAACTTCTTTTCCCTGAAATACAGATTCTCCAACTGTCTCCATTGAAATATCTGGACGGAAAACAACGTAGTTTAAATTCAAGAGTAGTAAGTTCCCTGGTCGAGCTGTCCCTTCTTGAGCTGTCCCTTCTTTGCGGATTAACCTTTCAACAGCTGAGAAAGCTGAGTTTCCTTATCAAGGCAGAGACCTTACAGTTGTCCGTGCTTCCTCCGGGTAGCCCGCCTACTACTAGTGCTTGAAACACACACCCCAATAGGTGTGGATTTTTTTTTTTCAGCAGGTTCCTTAACAGACACAAAACAAGTTCTTTTTTTAAGTTTGTTCCCCTTTGGCTCGCGCGCCTTTGTTGAATTCTCCAAGACAGTTCCCAGCACTGCAGACTTTTCCCTCCAAGGAGAGGGAGAGGAGGTGGGGGCGGGGAGCTGAGCGGAGGGAGGGGAGGAGGATCGCAGCCGAGAACACGGTGCTCAGGAGGGAGCGGTAGCCATCTGTGCACGCGGAGGGCCGAGCCGCGCTTCCTCCCCTCGAGTGCTGAAATGGGAAGGCGTTCAAATTCCCAGCCTCCCTTCGGGACTCCACTTCCTGCCGCTAATGTGTAAGAGCCTCAGACATCCTCACTCGCTGGAGGGCGGAGGCTGTGCGACCATAGTTGGGGGCAAGCGAGTCATGATCACAGTGCGTGTTTGTAATTCTTTTTTTTTTTTTCCTCAGCACAAAGGCGTGGTGGGCGGAGCGGGGTGGGGTGGGGGTGGGGGCAAGAGTTCTGTCCCGTGGGGAGACGGAGTCGGGACAAGGGAACCCCAGGAGCCTAAGAAGCTGATCTTGAGGGGTTGGGAGGCAATTAGAGCCGCTTCCTAGGAGCGGGGTGGCTGTTTCTGGATGAAAGTGAAAGTTACTTAGCGGTCTGGGGAATGTCACCAGGGGCTAAAGCTCTGTGTACACGAGTTTGCATTTATTATATTCACGCGGCTTCCATTTCCTTTTATATGCTTAGCATGTGAGTTTGCTTTGCTCCAGAGTAAAGCAGGGTTCTTGTCTCTCCCTGTCAGAATGGCTGCTTTTCCCTGTAACCCCCTTTGTCTACCCTATGTGGCAGCATAGGCACAGCTTTTTAGGTGACTGAGGTCCCAGCTCTATCCCAGCACCCACCTTTCACACGCAAAGACCATTTCCCTGTATTCCGTGAGCCCCGTTTTCTCCAGGCCCAGGATGTTTACCACCCAAGGAAAACTGAGCTGCAACTAAAACTGGTTTCTAGAGAGGCTGCATTCTTTCACGTTCACACTCTCCTCTACAGAATTCTAAATGATCCCCTCTGCCTGGGTAACCGGAAGGGCAAGGGGCGATGAGTGGCTCTGACTTAGGAGCCACCTCTTCATCCACACTGCCTTCTACTCTGAAGCCAGAGACTAGAGACTTTCCTGTCTCTCTGGAGAGCAGTTGCAAGTAGGTGGAGGGACATTGGAAAGTCTTGCGCTGGCTCAGATGGCTTCTGGCCCATCCTGAGTAGGTTTTTTTGGTCATTTAAACATACAGAACATCTCAGCTAGTGGGTGCTCTTCCACCGTGACTCCCTCAGTGTAGCTACTGTGAGTCTGATACCTCCGTGTTGGGTATAGATACCACAACTAGACTTCACCACAGCCACATAGGCAGCAGCACTAGTGGACTCTACGACCTTGGCTTTATGCTTAACTTGCCATACTGTAGCATGCTATGGCAAGACACAGGGGCTATAGAGTCGAAGTTTCTGTTTAAATCCAGGCTCCTTCCTCCCAAGTCACTAGCTAAGTAAGTTGTAGTAGTCTAGCTCCAGATGGATCTTAACCACAGCAGGTCCTGGGCTCAGGCTGGGTGAGGGAATAGAAATAAGTAATCCACAGACATGGATCTCACTGTCATGGGTCTCTTAGAGCTTCCAGATCCTGGCAAAAGAGCGCAGGTGACTGCAGAACCGCCAGGGTTCTTCTCCTAAATCCCCCACGTCTTGACTTGGAGTTTAAAGGATTAAATTAGATTTCGCGTGTGCTAGGAATCTTACAGCAAGTATAAAGGATTATTTACCACTTCTCCCCAAAGAAGAAGTTGTCCTTCTTAGACCCTACCCTATACCAACCCTAGCCAAGCAAAGTGGAACCTGTACAGGACTGGCTTTATGGAGGTGTGACTCAAGTGTCCCTTGCTCAAGAGGGTCATTCGCTTGCTGTTGCTGCCATCTTGAAATCTCCAATGTGTTTTTATCTATTTGGCATGGGCCCTACAAGTGATATAGCTGGTCCTGGTCTTGGTAGCATGGAGTAGGGAAGTGGGAGTTAAGGACCCCATCTGCATCTGATGTACAGACCAGAGAAAGTAGACCCCCCCCCCTGGGAGGCAAGGAAGTTACACCTGACATGAACACTCAGGAGAAAGCCCCACTTGTGTTTTTTTGTTTTGTTTTGTTTTTTTGTTTTTTTGTTTTTTTTTTTTTCAGGAGGGCCTCCAGGCCTGATAAAGAATCCTGGAACACAGCCCTCTGAGGGTCGGTTTCCTGGCAACTCCTTCCCCAGCTCCTTGCAAAACTCTAAACCACAAACCATGCCTTTCCTCTAAGTGGTCCCTGATGCTGTGTAGTGTGGAGATCCGTGTGTCTGCCAAAGGCCCAAATAGAACCATCTGGGCTTGCTGCGGCCCCTCCTCTTTAGCCAGGGTGGCTGTCCAGGGAAAGGGGTAGGACTTCCACTTCAGTGCTGCTCTGAAGGGTGAACACTGGAGTCCTGGCTCTCAGGGTGTGTCCACGGGGTGATGTATTTTCTGTAGGAAATTTCGTAGCTGGGACAAAACAGTAGATTCCCTGATAGCTGTTTTAGCACAACTTTATTTTGGTTTTTATTTTGCAAATTAAGTACTGAGAAGGAAAGCCGGGGGTGGATAGTTTTTCTAGATTAGAAAACCTTCTCATCTTCTTGGGGACATAGGGGGAGTCCTGCAGAAGTGGATGAGGATAAGCTCACAGGCAACAACACTGGCTACTGATTTTTTTTTTCTCACTTAGAGAAGGGGTGGAGCTAGGGACCCAGCCAGCTGCTGGAGGTTGGGGGGAGCAGGAACTAGAAGGCTGAAGGGATGGAGAGGGCAGACACAGCTGCTGCTGGCAGGAAAGGCTGGATGTCATTTAAGCTAAAGGCACTCTGCTCTTCATGGGGGTCTGGGGCATTTTTGTTCATATGACATTAGAGCCCCTGGCTGCCCGACACTCAGTTTTCGGGCTGGCATTGCAAAACCAACCAAACAAGCAAAACCAAAAACCCAAAACAAAACAAAAGCAACCAACCAAACAGACAAATAAAAGCACACAACATGGAGAAATGCAAAGGGGAGATGTCTAGTTTCCTGTTTTCCTGTAAATCGGGAGGGATGAGCTCTCACCCTGCTGCTACTGCTCCATCCCTGGGGGCTGCTCGGGAGGAGCCTCCAAGCCCTGGTTTGCAGAGAAGACAACCCTGGCACTATGTAAAGTCACCGCTGTGACCTGGGATGCCACATAAAGACACACCAGACAGTCGTGGCAATGACTGGACTAGCTCCCTAAAGACTTCAGCTACGTCTGTGCCCAGCAATCTAATTATAAGCTCAACTATGTAGTCCTATCAATAAGCAGAGTTTCTACTGATTAATACCTGTTAAATCAAGGCAGTTTGGCTAGGCATCTCCACAAATCCCCACAGACACTTTTGTTTCCTTGCTCACTGAACAGCCCCCTCCCTGCCCATTGTGAAGAAAAATTGTGAATTTTCTTGAGGGTGAAGGAGAAGAAACAAGGCACAGAGAAGTGAGGGGAAACTGCCTCGGGCCACACAACTGGTTTCCCAGGAACCAGAAATAGAAGTCCGAGGCACCTGGTCCATTACTCCAACTGCTAACTATGCAGCTTTCCCCAGGACCCCACCAATTAGTGAGAACAGCTCTCACTCACTGATGGGTGGTTAACTTTACAAGTGGAGTGCTTTCTCACAAAGGAGCAACAATGTGGCGGCTGTGAGAAAGGGGCTTCCAGCCAGGCTTGTTCTCTCCCACATGATCGCTCTACTGTTCTTTCACACTGCAAATATAATAACAATACCAAGAATACATGTTTCCTCTTTTCTTGTAGATCTACCTTCATCCAGGCTCTACAGAGCATCTGCCTCAACACTCAGGAGCCTCAGTAAGAGACAACAATAGCCTTGGTTATGAATGGACCTGGGAATGGTGACTGGAGCTTGCATAGGAAATAAAAGTGTTAACCTAGCACGGTGGCTCTTGCTTGTGAGCCCATCACTCAGAAGGCTGAGGCAAGAGGATCAGCCTCAGATACATCTCAAGACCCTGTCTCTAATAATAAGGATGGTGGTAATAGTATGAGTGAAGAGGTTTCCAAAGATGGTTTAGAGAAACCATCAGGAAGGGGTTCTACTAAAATGGTGTTTGCTACCATCATTGGAACCCCAACAGTCCCAGATAAGGGGTCACAGGTCCTCTACTGTCCCATTCTGGTCCCAAGTGCCCTCATGTATAAAACCAAGAAGGGAAACATTTATCCCTGGAGAGCTAGCAAAAGTGGCTAATAACTATTGTCTTTGAGCCCTGATTATGACAAGGTGCTCTGTAAATCCTTAATGAGCAGGGGCCTCCTGGACCCTGGCTCCAATTCGTCCACTAGATTCACACATCCTGTGCATGGCTGAGGCCGGGGCTGAGGAAGAGGCCTTGGCTCCACTGGACTTCCTCTCTAGCCAGCACTTGTGAAGCACTGTGGGCTGGCATGTGGAGTAGGCGGCAGGCTGTCAGGATGGTGTAGAAATAACGACTTGAGAGGAAGCCCGGCCTAATGGCTCTGGTTCTCCACCAGGACTTTAGGGAGCCTTGTCTTCCTCCTGTCCCCGAGGCTGAGTCATAGAGCCCCTAAATGACCTCCCTATGAGTAACTTCCTGCTTCATCCAGAGGGACCATTATACAGAATCCAGTCAGCCATCTGGATCTCTTCCTCCTTTCCCAGATGAAGCCTCTCTGGTGGGCAGAGACTCAGAGCTGCCAGAGGTTAAGTATGTGATTGATGTTGGGACCCGGGCTTGTGACTTCTTGTCCTGGTCTTTTTCTATTGTGCCACAAAGCCCCAGCAAAGAGCAAGAACAACGATGCTTCAGATCCTTCAAGAGACTAGCTTTGGACATCGGATGGCACATGATGGTGTACATTCCAAACACACCCAAGTTCTCAAAGAGGACGACACAGATAGGAGTAGTCCCCAAGCCCAGAATAAAACAGACAGACAAAAACAAAACAAAACAAAACATAAACAAACCCCACTTCCTAATTTCACTTCTGCTCTTTCCTGAGACACCATCACACACGATTCCCTGGGTTTATCTTTACACTCAGGACATAAAAAAAAAAAAAAAATGAGGTGCCAAATGGAGGTGCCACAGAAAACTCCCAATGTCGTGCATGCAGGGGACTTGGTCCGGTGCATCCCGGGAATGTATGGGAGAAGACAGAGCAGGCACACGAATGAGGAAAAGTTGAGACCTTGTGTCCATTTTAAATACTTTTGTAGGCATCAATATGTTTTACTCTGTTTATAAAGAAAAGAGAAGCAGAGGTATTGTGGTTTAGGTCAACCACAGATCTCCATCTAATCTGAACTTTTTTATCCATTGGTATTTGTGGATGTCTGCTTGGTTCTGGCTGTGCTACTGGGCAAGAGGAAGAACACGACACCTAGCGTGTATTTCTACAGCTATCCCTCCACCCCACGGTGTGTGCAGTGTGTGTGTCTGCCCGTCTCTCCACATGGTGTGTGTGTCTGCTCTTCCCTCCACCCAGGGGTTGAAAATATTTGAAAAAAATTATATGGACTAAACACATAGACACTGCTTTTGTTGTTATTTTGTTGTTTTGTTTTGTTTTTTTTTTTAATCTTGTCACGATTCCCAAATCAATATCATGCCATAACTACTTCCATAGCACTTCTACTGTATTAGGCATTGCAAATCTGATAGACATGAGTTAAAGTATTTGGGAACCTGAACACGTTGGCTTCCATCTATAATCCTAGTATTCAAGGGGCTGAGGCAGAAGGATTGTTGGCAGTTGGAATCCAGGTTAGGATGCACAGTGTAGTGAGTCCCAGGCCAGTCTGGGTTAAACAGTGAAACCCTGTTTCCAGAACTTAAGGAAATGAAAGCATAGAGACAGTCCTAATGGATCATAGGCAAATACTGCATCATTTTATGTAAGGGGCTTACCAACCCAAGGCTCTGGAACTAAAGAATCATCATGGACAAGGAAGGCCAGCTTCCATTGCCAAGTCTTAGGTTACTCCATCATCAAAGGAATTCAGGGTAGGAACTCAAAGCAGGAATCTTGCAGCAGGGACTGAAGTAGGAGCCATGGAAGAATGCTGCCTACTGGCTTTCCACTTCCTTCCCCACAAACAGGATCACTTTTCCGGGGATAGCTCTGCCCATAATGAGCCAGGCTCTTCACCATCCATCACTGATCCAGAAAGTGTCCCACAGGCTACCTTGCAGGCTGGTCTTACAGAGGCATTTATTTTGCTGAAGTTCCCTATTTACAGATGATTCTAGCTTACGTTCACGTTGACAGAAAAGCTAGCCAACACAAAGACAACAACACGATAACCTTGGCCTGGCAGTCAAAGGTTCTCCCTTCTGGCCCTGAATGTGCACAGCCTCTTAAATTCGAATCTCCAAAATGAGATATTCATATATTCTGTGCATATATAGGCCAGAGCTGGCATTGCAAATTCAAAGAACAACTCAATGCCATTCTCTTGGATTTTTAAAATGGAGTATCCTGTACTAAATACTTCCTACTAATTGGTAATATAACATTCATCAACAACAACAATAAGTAAACAACAACAACAACAAAAATAAATAAAATAATAGACATTAAAAGCACAGGATTCAAAGTCATAGTATCTACCAAGTACTTGACAGCTATGTTATCTTTAGAAACTTTGTGTCTTTATTCGTTTTAGAACTAATACTATGAGTAACGATACTTTCCTATAAGGCTGCTGAGTTAGTGTATCAATGCACACAGAGTGCTTAACTTGATGCCTGGTATCTAGTCAGCATTCAGCCAGGGCTCACTATTCTGATGCCTGTTTCCCGTCACTCATTACACACTACCATCCTTCCTAATGTAAAACGTAGAAGTTCTGGTTCTGGTTTTCTCATGTACCACCCTAAAGTTCAAGTTTGCACAATTTTCTTTGAAAGATGATGAATATATTACCAATATTTTAAAAAATATTTTCCTTACATGTTTTATATTTATTTATTTATTGTGTGTGTGTGTGTGTGTGTGAGAGAGAGAGAGAGGGAGAGAGACAGAGGCACAGACAGAGAGAGGATGCACACAGTGTAGGCATTGTTTCTCCTCTTCTACTCTGTGGGTTCCAGAGAGAACTCGGGCTATCAGACTGGATGACGAGGGCCTTTACCCACTGAGCCATCGTGCCGTCCCCCAAACCTTATCTGTTCAACTGAGATTCTCACACGGTAAGCGTGAGCCTAGCCCAAGGCGCTTCATTCTATTTGGGCAGAGTTCAAGATATTCTCTTTGAGTTGTTTGTCCCAGTCATTTCTAGCTGATTGTCACCTGCGGATGTATACGTGTATATATCTTTATATATCATCTCCATCACATGAATCACCCACAAATTGCATCTGTCTATTTGTGATGTTAGGGATACAACCCACACCAGGCAAGCACTCTAGAAGCTACAACCCCAATCCCATTGCAATTTTGACCAGGGATCATCTTGACCATTTTCCTGCTATGACATTTAATCTCAGAATATTGATCTAAAAAAATCAAATATTCTCCTATAATAGAACTTAGCATTAATCAGTGAGGTTAGACACCATGGGGACCAAATTAGGCCCTTCCCAGTTAACAAACTCTGACCATGGGCAATGAACGGAGGGCACATGTCCTCCATATTTTATTCAGCATTCGCAAGCATCTATTTCCTCTTGGAGATGCTTGCATACCCAGCAACTAGAACAATGCCTAATTTTTCTCCACAGCCAGATCTAATGGACTCAATGTGTTTACTCAGCCAAGTCTCCCCTCCCCCCTCACTGTCAGACACCAGGGACGCCAAACTAACATGGTTAACCCAGTGACAGATGTCCAGAGCGCCAACCATGGACCTTTTAATGGATGGCCTCTTTTTGACCCATCAAAAACCTTTTAGTTTCATTTGGCTTAAGAATCATTAGGAAGGGGGAGAAAGAGGCCAGCGAATGAATCCTTAACCGAGCCTGGAGAGAAACAGACCCTTTGATGCCCCTCCTCCCGCTAGATTTGATTTCTTTTGGTCTTCTCTCCCTGAGGAGCTGTCTCTAGACGGTTTGCTTCACTCCACATCAGCTTTTTCTTGCAGAAAGAGTTTAAAAGCTTCGGTAAGGATGAATACTTGCAGGAAGCACTGCGTTTGTGTTTTCCTTTCTCTTCCAGATATAGTTACCATCCCCCACTCTCCCACCCCCACCCTCTCTATCCCTGCTGAGCATGCCTCTAGGGGAATGCATGTTGAATGGGGTCAGTGCCTGTGGTTGTGAAACATGCATTTTAACTGGATTTCCTCGATGTGAGAGCACTATGCCCCAGTGCTATGTGGCCTAACCTCTCAGCACACCAGTTCCTCCCTTAAACGACTTTCTGTCAGTAGTAGGGTGGTCAGTCACTATTGTGATTCCGGTGGGATTTAGAGTCACCTAGGAGACACAGCTCTTGGCATATGCCTGCTAGTTGTTTCTAGCGGAGTTTAACCAAGTCGACCCACCCTGAACGTGGACACAGAGTTTGTGTGGAAAAAGTTGTACTTTTCCATTTGTTTTCGAGGTGAGCATGTCAGTGCTCTGGTACTGGGGCGCTCGGTCCAAGGGTGTGGCATCATTTCAACAACTTCATCCCCCTTTGTGGAGGTCATCTGACTCTGGGGAAAACTGAGATGGAAGGCAGAAGATGATGACAACAGTTACCAGTGAATAGCCGCTCACCTTAAAGGTGATCCACCCCATCACCTATGTGGGCTGAGAAGAAAGGCAGCAAGGGAAGGAGGGCCCTTTAAGGACCATTATTTAACAGCATCTCGTTTGTATAGTCACACCCTGGTGCTTCAGGAACTGTGCTTCTTGATGACAAGGACAGGTCCTTCCTAAACTGGTTGAGCTGATTTCATTTATTTGTTTGTGTATTGGTTTGTCGAGACAGGATTTTTCTGTATAGCTCCATCTGGCCCGGAACTCACTCTATAGATCAGGTTGGCCTTGAGTTCAGGGATCCACCTATCTGTCTCCCCAGTGTTAGGGCTAAAGGTGTGCGCCACCACACAGAACAAGAGTTTATTCTATTGTCTTGAAACTTGTTGCCCAGGCTGGGCTTGACTGCCAATCCTCTTGCCTTTTCTTTCCAAGGGCCAGGATTACACTGTGCACAGCTACGCAGAACTAGTGAGCACTCTACCAACCGAGTTAGTCCCTGGCTCCGCCAGACCTGGTTTATGTGGGAATTGGGGGAGGACTCCTTACAGGCTGCTGAGAATT
Organism: Mus pahari; assembly: GCF_900095145.1. NCBI lineage: Eukaryota > Metazoa > Chordata > Mammalia > Rodentia > Muridae > Mus > Mus pahari. The sequence goes on along the minus strand of NC_034605.1, from coordinate 1,514,486 downwards.
CAGGGGCAGGACCTACAGGGGATCTGGTTTGAGGCTGTTGCATTGGTGGCAGGAAGCGCATCTTCGGCTTGCTCTCAAGCCAGCTAAAGGATGCACCCTTTGTGACTTGCAGGCTGCTCAAAGCCATGCCTGTCACTGGCAGGAAGTAGGCAGCTTGGTCTGAGGTTTTGGCTACAAGATCTGACCACCCAGCTTTTCTGAGGCATGCAATGGCCTGGGCAGAGCCTCCCTCTCTCTAGTTGAGGCCCTGGTTGCCACTCTTTTATGGATTTCCCTGCTGGAGCCGTGCCTTCTCCAGAAAGAAGATGGTAAGTCCTAGGAGCGAAGACCTCAACTCCGATATTCCAGTTGTTCCAGAGTGACTGGTCCTAGGGTTCAAGCTCTGGTATCCCATTCCCTGCTCCTCTCCCCTCCCCCAGGAGGAATTCTGAAGTGGTCAGGTCAGTTTGAAGATTTCCTGAACTTACAGGGGCTGGGGAGGGCAGAGGAAAACAACTGAGCATGTTCAGCAGCCTACCCTGAGCTATGTCCTCTCATCAGGGCTGTTCCTGATGAGACCACAGGCTTCCCAGCCCGGTCTGGGTAGTTCTCCCAGGTAGCTAGCTCTACCCACCCCTCAGCAGCCAGTGCTGTAGCTGACCTTTCACTCAGATGTCTCCACCACACTCAAGCTTTGGGAATGTACAGTGCTTGAGGCAAGTCGGTCACTCACCTGCTACCCAGTAACTGTAGGCTGAGTGTGTGAGTAGAGAAAGAACTGTAGGAAAGGAGTTATGGTAAACCCAGTTCAGAGACGTGCAAGGTCATAAGACGGCATGTGACCACAGCACAAGGTCATAAGATGGCCATAAGACGGCATGTGACCATAGCATGTACTGGAGCTCCAACTCAGGCTGCTTCCACAAGTTGGGAACACCGATTAAGGTGGGTGCTTCATTAAAGGTGCACTTGCAGGGTTAGGAAGGTAATTCAGCCAGGAAAGTGTTTGGTGTGGACAGATGGGAGACCTGAATTTGAGCCTCAGAACCTATGCATGGTGGCATGAAAGTACCATCCTAGAGTCGGGAAGGCTCTGGGATGTGCTGCTCAGTCAGCCTAGCTGACCGGGTGAGCCCCAGCCCAATGTTTTCATAAAAACAAGAAGGAAGGCACCCTAGGCACAGCATTCAATGTTGACCTCTAGGCTCCAACCTCCACATGCACATGTGCCGTATGCACATATGTGTATACACAGGACCAGTCTCCCTCAGCTGCACATGGCCGTGCGGAAGCGGCAGTCAGAGCCAGATCATGAGGAAAGAGTGGGTCAACAACTCAGATTCCTATTTCTACTCAGTGGGATCCCACAAAGAACTAGGGATGTCTATAACCCCAGAACCCTGGATTTCTCGTCCTTCTTGGACTGAACAGCTCATTGTGTGTAGAAATTGCCTCTGTCTGCTTAAGGTTCCTTCTCTGTACGATCTGGGCAGGGCGGATCCCAGCAGTAGATTCTTGGCTGATTAGCAGGATCTGTTGCTTAGACTCTGCCTGGTGTGGAAAACTGTATTTATTGGGTCTTGGCTGTGCTGGGGATGGGTGTCAAACAGTTTTAGCAGTTTTTAGGGAGGTTGGGGCACCCTGGCTTTCCCCCAGTGAACCATGCTGATTAAGAAAAATCTTTCCAGCAGTGCACAGCTCATCAGCAGTAAGCCGCTGCACTCTTCGATGATCGCTACCAGGACTCCCAATCCAACACTTCCCACGTCTATGAAAGAGAAAGTGTCTGGTGGCCTGAAGGATCCCAGGAGCGCAATCTTAATAGCCAACTGTCACTAGCTCTCAATTTCTTTTTGGTCCAACAGTCAAAAAACAAAACCAAAGGTCGGTTGAAATGGAAGCCATTTTTAAATGTCCCCTCAACTTTCTCCCCTCTTTCTTTTTACGTACAGAAATAAGTGGTAAAATGTTGAGGGCTCTCTTTCCCCCCTCCCTTGCAAATGTCTCAGTGTTTCAGTGATGTGAGTGCCTGAGACCCTTCCTTGAGAGTTATCCAGTTTATATTTAAGTCCCTTAGGTTACTGAACACATGTATGTTAGATCTCTTTAAAATTGGCATTGGATTGCAGCTATTAGATACTTTACTCCAATTGCATTTTGTTTGTTTGTTTATTTTTGCCCAAACAGGATCTTGCCATGCAGCACTGGCTGGGCCAGTACTATGTAGTCCAAGTTGGCTTTAAGCTCACAGCAATCCTCCTGCCTCAACCTCCTAAGTTCTGGTATTATAGATATGTGCCATCAAGCATGGTGCTTAGTATCTTTTATATACCATATGAGGCAAGGATAGAAGCAGCCTGTGCATTATCATGAAGCAAAAGGTAAACAAATAAGAAACTGACTCACGACTCACAGGGCAGTCAGTCCCAGGACAACAGGCCCAAGGACAAATGTAAAACAAGCAGGTGGGGTTGGGGAAAGGTTGGCATCATTACAAAAGTGGTCAGGTATGAGCTCTGTGAGGGACTGAGCAGATATTAACATCTGTATGTGTGTGTGTGCATATGTGTGTGTGTGTGTGTGTGTGCATGTGTGTGTGCACATGCATGTGTGTGTGTGTGTGCATGTGTGTATCTGTTGTATGCCAGTGCAGAAGGGGCTGAAGTAGCAGCCAAAGAATGTTATTCTGACATAAAAAGGGATAGACTACTGGTTTAGGGAGATTATTCATTTGATATAATGAAGTGCTAGCTGAAAAAGCAAGAGGAGCCAAGTTCATATCCCTAGCGCCCATACTAAAAGTAGGGAGGTGAAGGGAGGAGAAAGAATGAATGAATGTCTACTGGAAATGTAGCTCAGAGGCTCATGCTAGCGTATGTGCAGAGAAAGCCCCCGGTCTAATGCATTGTACTGGAAAAAACACACCTCAGTAAGGTTAACTGCATAAAAGGAGCAAGCAGCTCAGGTATAAAAGAAAAGCTCCTTTATTCTCAGCAGCACCCGTTTCCCATAGGAATCTTCCCTTGTTGTTGTGGGAACCCCCTTCTCTCATTTCTGGATGACAACTCACCATCTCCACTCCTTGAGCACACGAACAACCAGGGCAATCACACCTCTGGGTGCTCGCTGCTCTCAGCAGCTTAAGCCTTTCACTCTGCTGGTGAGAACCCTGGCCAGTGACCAGGTTTCTTTTTTAATGAGTTTCCAAATGTCAACCATAAACTCAATTATGTGATTAGAAACACACAGGTGCGCAGGAAACTCGCTCAGCTGTGACGCCTCTAAGGTAGGGTTGGTGTCTGGTTTCAATCCAAACTGAGGACCTATGGAGCCCGGAGTCCAGGGGCCTCCTGGTGCTTTGCCCTCTCATTAAAAGGCTGGAACATAAAAAAGCCATGGCAACCAGGCTGGGTGCCCATGCCAGCGGGCATAGGGGCACATAGGCTAATAAAATGCCGGTATACACCTTCCAGAACGGGCAAAAAGATAGGTGGAGAACTTCAGGCAGCAGAAACACCTGTTGTATATGCTGGAGAAAATAATCAGGCTGTTAAATAGTCTGTTTCACTTGCCATAGATTTTACAGTCTGCAGTGACCCTGGCCACTGGACGTTAGATCCAAGGATAAGTAAAACAGGGGACTTGAGTGAGATCTCAAAATGAACATTCCTTCATGTAGCCTTGGGACCACCAGCCAGGAGAGGCCACAAGCAGGGGCCAAGAACTGGGTAGAAAGGTCAAAAAGCAGGCTCAACAGGGTGACATGGGCCCTGGTTCTGACCTGGTGACAAAATTATTACCTATTCAGGAACCCTTCTCATTCTGAAATATGTCCTGGGATTGGATCTGTTTACCTAAAGATAAACATAAGCAACCAACTAGTTGAGTCAAACTCATAGATAACAGGAATCAGAAAGATGGCCACCAGAGGCTGGGGGGACGGTGGGCACAGGGCACTGCAGTTAAAAGTTCCAGATCTGTATTACAGAAAGAGTTCCGAAGATGGGTTGCACCACACTGTCAACACACTCAACCCAGCTGAGCTGTGCAATGAAAGCTGTAACACACTCACTTGTGTCATATGAACTCTGCTAGCAGTTTGACAAACCTTACTGGTTGGAATGAGGGTCCTGTCCATGCAGTGCTTGTCTTGAAAACACAATGACCTGAGTTCAGTCCCCAGCACCCACACAAAATACCAGGCGTGGTAGTGCACACTTGAAATTCTGGGTCTAGGGAGATGGAGGCAGGAGGATGTCTGGGGTTTGCTGGTTAGCCAGTCTTGCCTAACTGGTGAGCTTCAGGCCAATAAGACACTCTATCTCAATGGGGGTGCCCAGTGGTTTTCTCCAGCCTCCGTATGCACGTGAAGCCTTATGGTTAGGTGATCCTTAAATTCTTTACTCACAGACTGCAGCACAGCAGACAGAATTCAGTAGACAGGGGAGAGACTGCACGTTAAGACTGAAGATGCTACTAACATTGGACCTGTATGTTTTAAATTTTAATGTATTCATTTATCTAGTCCTTATTTATGCACGTGTGTGTGTGTGTGTGTGTGTGTGTGTGTGTGTGTGTGACCTGTATATGCTACAGTGTTTGTGTGAAGCTCAAAGCAAACTGTGCAAGAGTCAGGGCTCTTTGCCTACCATGTGGGTCTTGGGGATCGGTTGGGAGCACCTTTACCTAGTAAGCCATCTCACTCCCCTTTATACTTGGGATATTGAATGTCCCCCAAAGACCCCTGTGTTAAAGGCTTGGCCACCAGGGAGGCACCTTTGGGAAGTTGGCTGTGAGATCCTTAGGAGGGAGATAGGTGGGAAGACATTAGGTCACTGGTGGTAGGCAAGCCCCTGAAGAGGATTTTGGGACTTTGGCCCCCTCCCTCCCTCCTCTCCTTTGTGTCTTGTGGCTGAGGTTAGTGATTTTGCTCTGCCATGCACTTCCCACTGTGGTTTTCATCTTGGAAAAGGCCTCAAAGCAAAAGTGCCAACTGATCATGGCCTAGAACCTCTAAAGCTATGAGCCCAATCTTTATTGTATAAAGGGCTTCGCCTTTGTAAGTTGATAATAATCTTTGTGTTTCATTATAACACCCAAGAGCTGACTAACATGGAATCTTTTAGCATCTCTAGGGGCTGAACATGATAATTTCTTTTTTTTAAAGAATCTCTGTTTTACTTTGATTTATGTATATGTGTATCCGAACAGGTACTCAGGGGAAGTTGGAAGCAGCTGTCAGATCTCCTGGTGCTGAAGTTACACGTGGCTTGTGAGTCACCTGACATAGTTCTGAGAACTGAACTTTGATAATGGCAAGAGCAGAGAGCACTCATACCCACTGAAGCATCTCTCCGGACGCATTACTGTCTCAATAGAAGCTTGTTTAGCTGCTTAAAGTGGCTATGTGACTTTGACCATGTGGGACTTACCAGGGGAGCCAAGAGACTGCCTGTGGCTTTATCAAGGGGCAAGGAGAGACACATAAAGTAATGGAGCGAGAGAAAAGAGCTGTGTTCTGGTGGGTTAGATGTTCTTGTTATTCCATGAGAAGTCACTGGTTTTGGAGCCAGAAAAACAAACTCAGTTTAGAAGTTACCACTGGTTTGTGGCTCTTCTGGCACGAGTGGGGCTACTGAATGCTCCCCTGCAGCGATCTGGGATCCAACTGGAGCATTTGGTTTTGATTTGCTTCATTCAAATTGCATCCAGGGTCAACGGGGCTCCCAGAGTAGTGGGAATCTGTCCACAGAGTTCAGAAGCTCGTCAGTCTCATGGGCGCTGCTGCTGTGTTGTCTGGCTGGGTGTTTATTTGAGTGTTATAAATACCCAATGTCCCGTTTGACCCCTACTGTCCACACCATCAATGTGGCTATTTATATGGTCTTTCTTGGTGTCAGTGCATGTGCTGTAGGGCCAGGGAGGACAAGATGTCTAGGAGACTAGGCATTGGAGTAGGAAGTTTATGGACACAGGGAGCCCACATGCCACAACAGACATGTCAGATGGGGAAGGAAACTACTCTAGTCATCTAATCAGATCTGGCCTGGGCATTGGTTCATACGGAGAACAGTTAAAGGTAGACATGGAGTTATCTATCTAAAAATTGGTGTTCTCAGTCTAAGGATAGATCAGTTGCTAATTTGTTTCCTTGAAGATATAAGGACTTGAGTTTGGTCCCCAGAACCCATATGATGGGGGGGGGGGCAATGTATGTGGTAGTGTGGTATGTTTTTATTTCAGCACTATGGAGGCAAAGCAGGCAGGCTTGCTGGATGGCCAGTCTAGCTTACATAGGGAATTTTAGGGTAGTGAGGGAGTTTGTCTCAAGAGGAAAAGGTTAAGTGTCTGAGGACTGACCCTGGAGGTTGTCCTTTGACGCCTGTGCATGTGAAGGAGCTCAACTGTGCACGCGCACGTGTACACACACACACACACACACTCATACACTCACACACACGAGCCAGGTATGGTAGGTAGCACAAGCTTGTAGTCACAACTACATGGGCAGGTGAGACTGGGTGATTTAGAGTTTGAGGCTAGCCTGGCCTACATAGTACATTCAAATCCAGCCTTGGTTATCTAGTGAGTTGTTATCTCAAAACAAACAAAACAGACTTATCCAGCTATGTGAGACAATGTGAGATTTTTCCCTGCTCAAAGACAAATGAAGTTTCCCTCAAAGGTAACAACAGGCTGATAGGAACACGAGCTTCTCAGAAGAGTGCAATATGAGCTGGTGCCCTGGGCATGCTCAGAACAGGCTCCCCCCACCCCACCCCCACCCCCCTGTAACCTGTGGGAACAGAGGGACCCTGGATTCCCAGACTCAATAACCAAGGAAGCAATCTCCCCTTAACAAAGGGGCATTGTTTGTGCTTCCGTCTGCCTGTCAGGTTCAGTATAAAAGAGAAGGTAATGATGGTTGCTAAGCCAAGGGCAGATGAGACTGTAATGATGGCTGCTGTGCCAAGGGTATATGAGCCCTCATCTTGACAGTGGGAGAGTCTTGGAGAAGTGAACTCACTCAAGGTGGAAAAAACTGGGTTACATCCATCCTGTCTGTGTCTTTCAGTCACCACATCACAGATAAAGGGATGAGTAGAGGTTAAATGTGTCACAGCTCCCCACCCCCACACCAGATGTGAACAAAGTCCCATCATTCACTTTGGCAAAGGTTGCTGGTTTAAAAAGCACTTTTGTGTGTGTGCATGTGGCCATGCCAGACAAGTGTACAACAGCTGAGCCACATTCCAGCCCTTGATTGGGGCAGGGTCTTGCTCTGTAGCCAAGGCTGGCCTGAAACTCCAGGTTTCAGCTTCCCAAGTGCTAGGGTTCCAGGTCTGAGCCACTGTTCCTGGATTGGAGTCTTTCTGGTAACTTCTTCTGTTCCTCCCCCATCCATCTCCTCTACGTACCTGCTCTACAACTTTAAGGCTAGCTTTCCTTGCTGACCCACTGCAAGGACCTGAATCAGCCATAGGCACTGAGCCTTTGCAGGCCCACTCATCTAGTGTTGTGATCTAAAGGAGCGATAGATAAGGGGTGGCTCTTTGATCTTGAACCATGAAAGAGCGAAGGCTGCAAAGAATGCTAAACACATTAGCTAGAGTTTCCTCTGGTGTGTACAGAGGTGTGGTTTCCAAGGAGAACAGACAAGCTGGGAGAAGCAAGGCACCCAGCCAGGGACAGGCAAAGTCAGAGGGCTCTGCAGCCAGCAAATGAGTCAAAGGTGCCCAAACAGAAGCTGGACCAAGTCAGCAAGGAGCAGCATCCTTATCACTCTGAGTGATTGGGCAGAGCCATCCCACTGGGAGCCAGCTCATAGCTAATGGAATATTTCCTGTAAATATTATTTTCCCTTCCTGTCTCATCATCTAATAGAATAAAAAAAAAAGTCTTTACTCATCTGGGGGAGGTGACAAGAACCCATCAAAGACTGGAGCCACCTCCCCTGTCTCTGAACTACTCTCAGGACTCTCGGGAAGCCACACTGGCGGCTCCGGATGCTTTCCAGATACTTTGATTCCTTCTCTTGATGCCTTGGAAGGGACCTCGGAGTGCTCCTAATTGTGCATCTAAGCAGACATAAAAGCCCCCCTAAGTGCACATCAAATAAATAAGTAAATGCTGTCTACTGAATACGTAACACGGCCCAACTGGCCAGTCCTTCCCAAAGGATAGCTTTCATTCAGTACACACTGGCAAGGACAGAATTGCAAGTGCTGAACTGTGGCTAATGAACACTGCCCTATAGGAAGGTGGTTGAGGCCCACGTTTCACAGTGGGCTGTCTCAAAGCCCCACTGAGTTAGTATTTTCTGCTTTCTTCTTATCGTGGCTTCCAACGATCAGAGGGTCAGTCTGTCCACAGGTCTGATGGTTGCAAAACAGGAGGATTTCACACAAATCCTGATGCCGGTAATGAAACTGAGCCGTTAGTCATAGCTAGCCCATACCTCTGTGGCTGGGGCTGCACAGAAGGGTCTGATGGTCACAGAGATTAAAGCAGCTGCTGTTTCCTCGGGCTTTGATCTAAGGAATGTGGAGACCTCTTCTTTACAGGGAGCTCCTTGGGAGACAGACCTATTTATGCCCCCCCTAAGACCTTGATGCTGTCAGCTGAATCAACAAGACCATTCGAATATATGGCATTTATTTTTGCATTCCCATGCTTTGAAAAAGAAAGAAAGGAAAAAATACTCTTGCTTTTACTACTAGCATAACTGGCAGAGTGCAGTGACGGCCAGCGTCACTGCTGCTGGGTGGGTTTCAGGTTTTAATGTGCTAAAAGTCTCAGTACTTGACCACAAACGCAAACTAAGAGGTAGCCTGAGATTGACCCTCAGGGCCAAATGTCCACTGGGTACCATTTCATTAATCCAGAGGTCAAGAGCAACCTAGGCAGTGAGTTATTTCTACACAAATGTTAGAGGTGGTTAGCAGCTGGGAGGAAGCAGGAGGACCATAACCTATGGAGAGGCAGGACGACCTTTGGTCACCATGATCCTCTCGTTGTTCACTTTTATTGCTAAGCCAAGACAGACATGTACATGTGTGTAAATGTGTGTATGTGTGTCATTCCCTCCTCTGATTCTACATCATACATAAAGACAGTCAGGACAACTGCCCATTGGCAAGAGTGATATTAGCTAAGGGATGTTTCTGATTGGCATTTGGTATGTGATGATTGGCAGGAGCTGAAATCTGCGAGGCTGGTGGAGGGTAAAAGGGAAAATTACACTGGGTGAAGGATGCGAGCAGTGTTTCCTGAGAGTGGGTGGAGGGAGTCTGCAAAAGCTCACACGACATGTTAGAATGTATTCTCAGCAACTTTCGGGGGCTCTGCCTCGTCTTTATACAAGACCTCATGCATACAAGCAAGGAGCGTTGCCGTAGGGAATGTACACCCGTGGCAGATTTCATTTGTTTTTAAATCCCGTTTGCTGCTGCTTTAGGGCATTTGGGGGTTGAGTCTTCTGTGCATGGCATCTGTGCTGGGTGGTTTTTGTCACCTTAACACAAGCTAGGGTCATTTGGGAAGATGAAGTTCGAATGAGAACACACCTCCATCAAATTGCCTATGGCACCTTCTTGATTAATGAGCGGTATGGGAACGCCCAGTTTACCGTGGGCTGTTCCACTCCTGGGCAGGTGGTCTTGGTATATAGGAAGGAACGCTGAGCAAGTCATGGAGAATAAGCCAGTAAGCAGCTCTCCTGCTTTAGCTTCTGCCTCCAGGTTCCTGCTCTGTCTTCATTTAGAACTTTGATTTTTTTCTGAACACACTCAAAAGACAAAAAGCAACTCCCAAAAGTCCCTATGTATCTTCTTGTTTCTGACAAAACACACTAGGGCTGTGGTTGGCGGAGTGGAAACTGGAAAAGAAATTTGTTTTTGTTTTGCTTTACATTTAAATTTTGTTTGCTTTCTGTGTTTGTTTTAGTTTTTGTTTTTTTGTTTTGTTTTTTTGTTTTTTGTTTTGTTTTGTTTTGAGATGGGATCTTGGTATGTGGCCCAGGATGACTTGTAGCTGCCCAGACAGAATACTGGGGTTATAGGCCTGTGCCACAACACCCACCTGACTTTTCAGAGACTTTTTGAATTCAGAAATGAATTCAAATGAAGTTTGAATGAAGTTCAGAGCTGTACTTCGGAAGAGAAGAACCTGCTTGTTGGAGAGATCCAGGTCCTGCATTGCGGGTTATGAACAGCAGGAAGCATAGCTCTTCCTTTTACCCCAGCCTGGCTGCCCCCCATTTTGGAGTTCACCTTTCCAAAGCTACTCAGAGTGGGACTCTGACATAGGGTAGATAACGAAACCAGAATGGTGAACTGCATCTAACCCAGAGAGCTAGGACCAACCTACTGTCTGTCTGATTGGAGATGGCCATTAGCTCTGGACTCTCAGGGATTTGGGAAGACTTTTTTTTATGAGCCCTATGGGAACACCTGTATGGATGCTCACAGGTGGCATGGGAGAGCCCTCAGCCCTTCAAAGAGAGGGAGTGCCCAGCATTGCCATTGCCTCAACCTGAAGGTTGGCGCTCAGTATGATGGTGCCACGTGACAGCTGCTGTAAGTCGGTCAGAGTGTCAGTGAGGGCTTCTGTTTACTGCTGGGTGGGAAGAGCTGCCTGGGCAGGAGAGATGCCCCTGGGTACTTGGATCTTGGCACTGATCATCTCCTGAGCACCTCTGGAGGCTTAAGGTGGTGGAGATGTACCTGGCCCCAGTGCCAGAAGGGCGTGCTACCGCCTGGAGGCCATCCCTCCCATAGCTCACTCATCCTGTCCTTGGGAACACTCCAGCTCTCAGGACCTAGGGATGCAGCCACGCCCGCTCTGCCGGACCACCTTTTCACAAGGCGGAGTGCAGGACGCATGGGGGTGGGGGTGGGGGTGGGAGGGTATCGTGTCGTAAGGTGTCATGATAGACCGTGGCTATCTCCAGACACCCGTGGATATTCTTGCTATGCTTTCGTATTGTGCAAGGTCAGAGGCAGAGTGAACCCAGAGAGTTTCTGATACAAGGTGGTCTGGAGGCACCAAGGAGGGACTTGGATGGCTTTATATGCAAACGTGCAATGATAATACTCTGCCAGGTGTGTGCGTCTTTAGCGCTTGTTCCAAAGCTCTGAGTCGCTCAGAGACTCTCCTATTTCTTATAAGCAACAAAAAGAGGATTTGTGATGCTAATGATGTCCTGTAAAAAGAAAAGGACTCCTCCCTGAGTCTCCTGGTAGGAAGGATTTCACAACTATGGCTCTCGGGAACTCTTCAGTTTGGCCCTTGAGCACCATGAACATCTTAGACACATGGACCCCCCCACCCGCACCCCCCATACACACAGCTGATGAAGAAGAGGTATCACTTGGCCTGATGAGGATTTGAAAGTACTTTTCCTAACTTTATACTCAGCATTCATTTCCCAAGGACCCCCAGGGTGTACCTGAGACCACCCGCTCAGCATCAGGCTGTCTCCCAGGGATTTCTATGAATCCTGGTGACTTTTCTGGGATCCAACTGTCGGTCTTTCCCTCTCCTCTGATGCTCTGTTGATAACTTTTATTTTTCTTTAAGAATCTTCTATGAGCACTGGAAACCAAACCGGGTCTTACTAATAAAGATTTACTGAACCCATGTTATGTGTCTCTCTGGTGTTTTACATTTATCGAAGGCTATTGTATTACTTTCATTAGAATTACACTTAAGAGAAAGTAAGGAAAAAATTCTCCTACACAGGACTGTGGTGAACAGAACAGCTCACAATACTGAGAGCAGTTGACAGAATGCTTAGAGGGCAAGACTGAATTCTACTGTGGGCCTGGGTTTAATTAGGATTTGGAAATTCTCAACACTCTTAAGCTCCAACTTAATACCTAAGTACCTATTACTCGCTACAGTTCCTTGGGTGCCCATCAAGCGCACTACTGACAGTGTCAGAAGCTATACTCCCCCCCCCCCCCAGCTTTCTGTGTCCAAGGATGACAAAGCAGAACTGCACAGATTGCAACCAGGACTCTGTGAAAGGTGATGGGGGTGTGCTTGTCATTTCCAAGTAAAAGAAAAAAATACAGGATCCGTCTAGATGGTTGGAGAGAAAAGGGTTATGTAAAGAAGAAGAAAACTCAGGGAAAGCATTAGAGAGGCCAGGCAGAAAAAAGTACCAGGAGAGACAAAGTGAGGATGGGGTATAGGTCTATGATTAAAGCAGGAGTGTGGGCTGGGGTTGGGGTTGAGCACCATTGATTTCTTGTGTGTGAATGGAAAACAGAGGTTTCCGAGTTTGCCATATAAAGCTCCTCCATCATTTATCCTTGGAACAGAAATGATCAAGTGAGTGAAATTCTTTCTACCACACTATTTCCCCATATAAATTCAATGAAGAAGGCAACTAAGAGGACCAGTGCTAACTTCATAAAGTGTGGTCAGCCCAGATGTGTTTCTGTCCTAGTCACAGACACAGAAGCTCGGGTAGCAGTCTGGGGGTGTGCAATGTGGACCAGAGGTCCATTCTCACCCCCAAAGCACTTCTTCACTCTAAGTTTTCTGTTTGCTCCGGCCTTGGGAAAGTGTGTCAATGAAAACAAAATTCAAACACGATTCCCGTCCCTGTGATTTGACTTCCCTTTCTCTGGGGCAGATGACTCTAGTCTCTGTTCATTCCCACGATGCCAGGAAGGTAGTTGTTACTCTTTATTTTTTTCATTTCTCCTTGACCTATGACCTATGACCTATGACCAAAAACCACCAGGGAGAACTCAAGTTGGCCTCAGAAGTCAAGAGAGATAATGTTCCTTCATTTTACCAAAACATGTAGCCTCCCAGGAAAAAGAACATACATGACACGCTCTCAGAGCCTGTTTACCCATCTGCCCTTGGAGAATGGAGCCAAACGCCATACCTTAGATAATTATAATACCTAAAGTTCTCTTAGAGACAGGGAGAGAAAAATATTTACCCAGGAAACTCGGCTAGGATTACAGTGGAGTAATTCATATATACATGCACATTAGCCTGGGTTGGTGAGCCCTTAGGCTGTACAATGTTAACTCCCATAGACCCCTTTCCTCTCTCGAAAGAGAACCCTTAGACCCACAGAGGAGGGACCTTACCTTCCTTGGCTTCACTTTATCATGGTAGTCATACTGGAATATTCCTTTGTAGCTCAGTCCCAGCCACCATGGTATCCCCTGCTTGTCCTAGGGTGCCAGAAGAAGTATAGGTTAACATGGGGCTGGAGAAGGCAGATGAAGACCAAGAAGGGATTTCCTGGCTCATCTGATGACAAGGGACAAGGCAGTGTCTCTGGAATAGAAGGGACTCATCTCCACTTTATATCTTATCAGCTGTTCCTATCACCACGGGTGCTTGCTCAGTTACGTGTACAGGTCTGGGGACCAAGCCTGAGCAGCATCACAGATGGGATACCTGTGTCCCTAGCTTCTTTACTTCTTCTTTGGGATAAGCATGTGCACCTGTTGGCGTGTGTACAGGTGTGTATGCACATGCATGGACTGACGTGTGGAGACCAGAGGCTGACACTGGTGGCTAGCACTGGCTGCTTAGAGAGCCCCGGGCCCCCTCTGTTTCTGCCCCATCAGCACTGGACATTTGACTTGGGTGCTGGGGACCTGAACTCAGGTCCTAACAATTACCAATAAAGCATCGCCTCTCTGGCCTCTACCTTTACCTCTTAAAGAGGTAGTCACAAAGATTAAAGACAAAGGACATAGAATTTGAAAACAAAAGATTATTTGAAGCTCCAGGAATATGTAAATTTTTATAATTTTTTGTGTGTGTTGGGGATTGAATCTGTGGCTTCACACTCTACCACTGAGCTACCCAATTCCATTTTTAAAAAAATTAACCTATTTTTAAAATTAATTAATTTATTTGCAGCACTGAGGATTGCTCTCAGAGCTTTTATGCATGCTAGGAATATATATAATCCTATCTCTATCAATCTATCTATCTATCTATCTATCTATATATCTCAAGAGGTAGGTAGATAGATGGGTAGGTAAATAGATGATAGATAGATAGACAGACAGACAGACATATATGTAGCATAAGATCATTCATTATGTTGACCCCTGTTGCTGTCTCTGGGAGGTGTCTGTGCCATGGCACTGACTTCCATGAATAAAACAAAAGGATGCCCAGTGACACAGTGGTCAGGGTGCTGAGCCCTGGCCCAGGAGATGCTGAGCCCCTTTTGTACTGTACTTCATTCTGGGGTCAGTGGCCACACCCTCCTGTACAACATTCCTATGGGCTGGTTCTGAAGGGATTCTCCTTCCTCATCTGGAAGAGTTCCTGGAGGCCAGGTCACCCTGCTCTTGACACTGTAACTTAGGCTTGAGAAAAGCAGGCATGTTTGTCTATCATGTGAGAACGAGATTGCAGTGTGGCATAGCATGGATGGAACGGAGTAGAATTTAGAATGAAGCTGACGTCACACTGCAGTTGACGTCGCCACATTCAAGAAAACAGTCTCGGGTTCTTTCAACGGCCCCGGTCCTCCTCCTTGGAAAGCTGACTGTGTGGCATCAGACGTCCAGGAGAAACACAATAGACTGCCATAAGTGTTTGGTTTCTAGTTCCTTGTTCTTGATAGAACTTTTCTAGTGAGAGGCCCCAAAGCCCCGACTTCCCAGGATTCCTCTGAGACTGAAAGGAAGTAGAGATTTATTATATTGCTTCACAAAAGAAAAAGAAATATTGGAAGGTTACCCTATCAAGTGGGAATACCCTAGGAATAAAATTCAGTTGCTCAATTTCTCCTGGCAAGCAATCTTTCTGACTAAGCCAACCCTCCGTCAACTCCAATTCCCCTCAAAATCTTCAGGTTAAAAAATAAGAGAATCTTCTCTTTGCTTGCTTGCTTTTTCAGGACAGGATGGACAGGCTTCAGCAAATGAGTTCACTTACCTTCACTGCATAGTAGTGAACACCATAGGTTGGCAGAGACTCCACGATACTCATGTAGCTGCAAGAGAGCACACATAAACAGTGCACATAACGGTTAGTAAGCAGAAGTGCTATCATATACATGTTCTTTTGCTGTGTGCTATGAGGTTCAGAAGTGGATATTAACTTGGAATTTAGTATATACTTCCTTCTTTCTTTATCTTTCCAAGTAGAAATCAACAGCCTTGATATATGGTCTATTAACACTAGTTAGTAGTGTTAATTAAAATTAGTCTTATTAAAAATAGTCTTGTGTGTACATTGTATATATGTGTGTATGTGTTCATGGGTCTGTGCATGTGCACAGACAAGTGCACATATGTGTAAGTTGATGTTGGATGTCTTCCTCTATCATTCTCCACATCAGCAATGGGGTCTCAGTGGCATGGAGCTCACTGACTGAGCTAGGCTGGCTGTCTAGTGAGGGGCCTGCTTGCCTTCCCAGTGTTGGCATTATATAATTATATAATGCACATTGCCATGTCTGGTTTTTTTTATGTGGGTTCTAGGGATCTGAATCGGGGGTCCTTCTGCTTATAGTGCAAGCACTTTACTGACTGAGCTGTCTCGCCACCTCCCAAACACAATCATAGTGAGCATTCAGAAGGGCCACTTACTTCACGATTGCTTGTCCCCTTGTCTGGCCATTCAGCTTCTTGTAGTACTCAATGACTCTGTCTTCACTAGAATCAGAGGAAAGGGTTCCGGCATTAGAGATGAGTGTCCTACCCCCACTAAGGCATTGTAATGTCTGTCCTCTCGAGAACCTCAGAGGGAGCAACTGCTGGAGAATAATAGAGTCCTGAAACGACATTTCTCAATGCTGCTCACGTGACATCTGAAAGACTTGGTGGGACACAGAAAAGCCTGCTTTCTCCTCGGAGGACTCACGTTATCTTTATCTCAGACTGCTAGTCAGTTGGATAAGACTGGCAAGCAGGCTTGGCAGTGGGGGAGTGGGGGGTGAGGGGTGTTCTTTGCAAGATACCACGGAAAAGGAAAAGATGAAAAACCACTTGGTACCACTCACAGAAGACATTGTGGTTAAACTTGCTCAGCTCTCCCTTCTGACAATCCCCATTTACAGGTCCTGTTCGCACAAGGTCTGGGGCAGTATGGTAATGTTGCTCCTACCCAATGTTCAGGGCCAAACTTTTCTAAGTAGTCATGGACTCACAGCTTGGGTCCGGTTAATAAAATTCACAGGGGCACAGTGGGAGATCAACACGCTAGCTGACAGAACGGGGTTGCAGCACATTTATCTTCTGAGATTTTTACTTCTAAAATTAACAGGAGATTAGATGACTCCTTCGTGACAACAGCTAGCCAAAATTTGCTTTGATAGAACAGCCTGTGGTTGGGGTAATAACACAGCCTTCCTGGGACACATGATGGGTACCACGATAGGTAGGAACAATGGCAGCTCGCACTACAGCCTCAGGGGCCACAGAGCCAGCCTACAGAAAGAAATGGAGATAGTCGCTGGCAAAGGCCCTTGTGTCCTACCTACTAAGGACAACCCTAAAAGCTTCATCCTCATACCCTCTCCCATAGCTTTGACTTTGAATCCCACTGATTCAGTCATTTCTTCAGCCACTGTGGAGGGCACTCTCTTAGTTTTCTGTAATTGCTCCGTGACGGGGCATATGAGAGTTACAAGGGTTATACTTGAGACTTCATTAGCTGATCTTGGGTGTCCACCCTAAATTCCCACAATTTAGGTGGAGTCCTCTCTTACATCTATTCTGTTTTCCTTCTTATCTAGGTTCTCTTCTAGGGTCCCCCATTTTGTAAGTTTATGACCTATGGTGGCACACTTTTCAACCACACAGCTGTGATTCTGATAAAGTTAACTTCCAAATCTGTGGGTCAAGCCAACCAAAGGAGACTCAAGCCTACTTCTTTTCTAGCTCTGGGAGTGAGCATCCCTGAGGTGGGGACGGGAGACTGAAAGTCAATACAATGCTGTGAATGGAAGCAAGGTTTGGGAAACATCCACAACACAAAGTCCCAAACACTGACAGGCGGCTGTTCTACTGCCCGGACCACAAGGTCTCATGGGGCCTGACAGCTGCAAGAAGTTGCCGCCGCCCCCAGCTGCCTGCTGCCTGAAGCCATCTGGTAAGCCACAGAAGTGACCTCCTCTCACCTCCGGTTTCTCCACTTCTTTCTCTACGTTAAGCCAACAGGGGCCTGTCATGTGGTGACATACTTAGTGCCAGCTGGAGTCTCGTCAAGCATGTCCCAGCCCCGCTCCATCCTGTTCCCACCTGTCTCTTGAACCTGTGGAAGGGATGGGTGCTCCTCGATCTGCAGATTGTGTCCCTCGTATGTCTGATCTTTTAAAAGACTGGACAGCATTACAGTGGAAAACTCACATGTTATAGAAAACTGAACCCCAAGTGCTGGCTGTAGGGTATGATGTAATGTGCATCACCAGGGCAGACCAGCATCTTTGCACTGGCTAGTAAATTACATTACTAGCCACAGTGTTGGGAAATTACATTACTCCTCCACAGATAAGGAGGGGCAGTGGTGCTGATGCTGGTGATGGGGGTCCCTGTCACGGAGGAGTTGTCAGACTACAGAGACAGGGTGTCAATCCTTAGATACACTGTAGCTGTGATTGGGGTGCCTGGCAATCTATAACCAAGCTCATGATGGAGAAGTCAGGCGGGCCCTAATGCCACTTTGTTCTGTAATGTTGGCATACCACCTTAACCTGTTAAGATGCCTCTTTGATAGGGATGCCATCACAGCATGAAATCCCTGCGGAGGGGAAAGGAGACTGGCCCCATGGCTCAGTATGCTTGTGAATCTTGTATGCCTTCTAGTTACACAGCGTGACTTATTTACTCAGTTAAGTATAGCCTAATGTAACTTGGTGTGGTCACTCCAAGGAGAGAGGGAGAAGCTAGCTTGATAGTTATAACCTCACAATTCACAGACCTGTCTGGTACTGTGATGAAACCCACAACTTTACCGGAATGTCATTCAAAAGGACTCCCAGTGACTGGTCTTGGCACAAAGGACAGTCACTGTATCTCTGTGTGCCAGTGGGAATGAAAAGCCAGGAAGAATGAGGAATCTACAGCCTTGGTTAATGAATGACGAGGGCCACCAGAGACTGCGTGGCACGGAGGTGAAGGAACAGGGGTCACGGTCAACCGTGATGCTGAGTGGTGGGGCTGGGCGAGCCCAGAGAAGCTCTGTCTACTAGCTTCTCTTTCTGTGCTATATCTATACAAATGGCATCTTCCCCGCTTAAGTCCTCGCTTTTTAGAAATTCACGGAAATAGGTTGAGAAATCAGAGACAGCCACAAGCAGCTGAACAGGCGTCATGGTGCAGGCAGAGGGAAAGGCCATGGATTCTTTTAGCATCAGGATGGTCCATGCAGCTGGGTGTGGCACTGAGGGGCCCCAGCTTCTGGATTCTGCCTCTCTCCTGGTGGTGCGTTAGAAGCTGTCTGCATACACATGTCTCTGGGTAAGGCCTCAGGGAAGGGCTGGCCTGGTCATGTGGCTAAAGGATGTTCTGTAAGATGGCTGTGGGCAAACTGTTCAGGTAGAGGTGCTTGAGTTGCTAAAAGGCAGAAAGCAGAGCCAGAAGGAAGGCTTTCTATATTCCTAACAACATGAACACAGGGGATCTGGCGGAGACAACGTAAGAATGGTCCAGATGAGGGAGGGGGAGAGACAGGGAACTCAGCAATTGGTGTTGGGATTGGTTTAAGCATGTTAGACAGTAAATGAAGATAGGACTGAGGGATGAATTAGGTCAAAGTTGATCCTGACTCCAGACGTCTACCAGCATCAGAGCTCACAAATGTAACTCACCGGGAGAACTTGTAGCCTCTCAGGTTGCTACCATCATCTCTTTAAGTGAGACACTGTTTCACTATATAGCCCAGGCTGGCCTTTAACTCACTCGGGTTGGGTTTTGAACTGGGAGTCCTTGGAATAGCCTGCTCTTTATTTATATTACCAAATGAAGATGGATACTAGGTTAGGTCAGTGATGAACTGAAGGGTGGGTACTGATAGGGGCTCACAGTTTTGAGTCCAGCTCTTTAGGAGTGGGGCTTCTCATATCACTAAAGAGCTCTGTGTTACCTGACCTATCCCATTGAAAGGCAACTTAAATCTACTTAAATAAGGGAATAAATGGTTTCTTTACTGTTGGAAGGATCTAGATAGGGTAGGATACTAGTTCAAAATTTTTAGAATGCATTTATAAGTGTGTGGTGTGCCCTGTGTTATGGTTTACTATGGCCAACTTCTTCAGTGCTTTTTGTCTTCCCTCCTTCCCCCCTCCCCTCCTCTCCCTTCTCCTCTCCTCTCCCTTCCCTCCCCCTTTCTTGTATGGAGGGCCTCATACACACTAGGCAAACTTGTACCACTAAATTATATCTCAACCACTAAAAAAATTTTTTTTGGGGGGGGGGACAAGGTCTCACTAAGTTGCTAGCTTTGAGCTTACTCTGTAGCTTGGGGAAGCTTTCAATCTACAATCCTCCTGCCTCAGCCCTCTGAGAAATCTGTGATTGTGGTCCAATAGCACCAGGTGTCTTGCCGGGATTATGACTTATACAATGAGCAGTAGCTACACTGCTTTCTGAGAAGGCATCAGAAGAAACACCAGGGACTGTTTCTGTCCTTGTGAGATTTGAGGTCAGCACTGAAGTGATTCTAACACACTCCTCAGGAATGCGAGCCCTACTCCTGCAGGTCCAACCACGAATGCCTACATCACGTGGAACTGGGCAATTCAGGGCTCTGCAGATGGACTATGGCATAAAGTGACAAAGGAGGCTAAATCAGTAGATAGATAGGAAACACCAGGGAGAAAGCAGGCAACCTGCTTCTTCTGCTACCAAAGCAATGATGCCCCTGTTTGAATAAGCCTTCAGACTGCCCACATCCCACAGACAGCATCCCAACCTGGAACTTGCAATCCTCCTGCCTCAGCCTCTGAGAATCCTGACATTTTAGGTATAAACCACTACCTCTGACTCTGAAATCAGTTCTGAACTCCTAAGTTTCTTGACACGGGAGGGGAGGAGGCACGTGGTAGCTGAACTCTGCCCTACTTGAGGAAGGAGAGACTTGTTCCTGAGAAGGTGCTGGAATGGGGTCTTACCAGTAGGCCAGGGAGGGGTGTTCCTTCAGGGCTTGGGTGGGAAGGGCTGGCAGCTTTTTCAGATCACTTCTCACCACCTCATTGCTGAAAGAGAACGTCAAGAAACATCACATCACCCTCTGAGAAATTAACTGCCCTGCTGCATAGGACCTGACCCACTGAGAGCCCAACATCTGCTCCCTCATGATGGCCGGTGACGGAGACAAGGGGGCTTTGTCTTTGTTTATGTGATGCGACTGGGAAAGAACACAGGGCTCATGGAGCTGAGGGGTTTCTTTGTCCAGTGCCGAGCCTGGGACACACTCTTGGGGAGCCTCGGAACCTGTGCGCTCGCTGGGACACAACTGCCTGCTGGGATCTGAGCAGCATCAGGCATGGATGTGAGAAGAAAGGGATTCCCATGGGGTGTCTGCCGGAAGGAGCTTCCAGGGCCCTGCAGCTGGGCTCACAGACTGGAGAAGGACTCAGCTCAGCGCACCCCTGGATGCGCCTTCTACCTCCCTAATACACAGTACTGATAGTCTTGGCTTAGATTCGCCCCGTTCTGGAAACTCTTTCATCAGTGTGATGTGTAAACAACTGTTCCTTTGAACAAGCCTGCAGATACCTAGCACATGGGAAGCAGATTAGCAGTACTGTCAGGAGGATTGATACAGCTGGCCTTGGAGTGTCATCCCTCATAAACTCACTCATGCTCAGGGCTGGAAGAAAGTTTAAACCCGCCTGTTTCACCCAACCTTCTTCAGATGCTTAACTACCCTCTAGAGTCCCAAGCCTGATCAACCTTTGGCATTTTGAAACAATGGTTCTAACACCTACAAGGTTCTTACTCATTCTATCCAATCAGAGTTGCAGAAATAAAGTTGCCCACAGGTCTCTTAATGTTCTGCGTTTACTCTTCTGTGCTAAGCTATTCTTACAGCTATGTAACCACAGTCCAAGGGTTACACACACCCACGTCTAGTCACTTACCAGTTCTACAGACCTTTATGCTAGGGGTCCCGTGAGTCTATACCCACACTCAATTTCTAGAGCCATTAGCAATACACACTTGGATATGGGTCCTGTATCTAAATAGTGTCTCCTGCAATGGGCCCACCCCCAAAGCCTCAGGCTCAGCTGGGCTTGCCAGGGTTCATCTTGTGGAGACTTGCTTTAGAACCATAGCACTAACCTAGGATGCTGGCAGCTTTTTGTGTTGTTCATATAAAGCTAGGTAAACACTGGCTACCAGGAGCCTGGACTATACTGTATAAAGGCAACAGAAAGGAGATCAACACATAAATAGGAAAGGGGGGAGGGGGAGGGGGAGGGGAAAGGGGGAGGGAGGAGGGGAGAGGCAAATGGGACTGAGGTCACAGACACAGGTGAAGAGCTCCAGGGGGGGACTGGAGAGCCATCACCCTTAAAACCTCTGCTGTCAACTTAAGGATCAAAAGTTCTTTGTATCGGGAGTGGAACCAATACTACCAGCCATGCCATCAGCAGCTCCACCACCAAATGCAACTGGGGAAAACCATGTCAGAACCCAAGTTCATTTCAGTGGTGTCCAGGCATCCTCTGGCTCTTTAGTAACATTAGAGTTGCTAGCCCTTCCCAAATTTACTAAGGAGTATGGACAGGAATGTTTAGATATTCATCCTGAAGCAGCCAATCAGAAAGGGATTTTCAACTTTGAATTGTTTGACTCCATGTACCCAAGAGCTTGTGCCATTATAGTCTCGGTAGTATGGAAAAGGTTTGTCATCTATTGGCCATAAGCTAGGGCCCTCATGGTTACCCAAATTGTGCTCACAGGTGGTAGAGGAGGGGAGGGGAGGACAGGGGTGGGGGGAGCTGTGTGACAGGGAATTGGGAGGAGAGGGGGTGCTGATATTGGGATGTAAAAAAGTGAATAAATAAATGGAAAAAAAGAAGATGAGAGATGTTCATTCAAAGATAACCAACAGTGTGAGTAGAGAAAAAGATTATGTTAACTTAAACAAGCAACGAAAGAGTTTTGAGGAAATAAAAGCCTTTTTTGGGTCTAGTGCAAAAACAGGGTTTGAAGTTGACGCTATGTAAAAAGGGGTACAGAGGTCACGTTTACTGTCAAGGCAGGCATGTAACCTGCTTAGAAGAGCCCAACCAGAGTGGATGATATGTGAGGGATAATGGGACAGGAAAGATAACTTGGAAACAGAATTTCAAGCTTCAATGGAAGCTTAGTAGGATACAAGGTGCTGCAGGAGACAATGCAAAGCCACTGGAGCTTTTCAAAGAGGGAAGGCCCTGGTGTCTAGGAAAATGAGGTTACCAGCAATGGCTTAATCAGCATGCCAGGGAAGGATAACTTAAGCCAACGTTCAGTCGACGAAACACCTGAGAATCCACAGTGGTGCACAGAGGGTCTTCTTTGCCCACTTAACTATGAATTTACCCAAACACAGAAATCTGACTCAATGGCTCATCAGCGCCGAGGGTGGGTCCTTAATGATCAAAAAGCATTCGTGCGGGACATGGTTTTATTTTCAAGGAGCAGCATCTTCATGAAGCTGAAACAGGAGCTCAGGCACCTCTGCTTGTCACATCTAAAGTACATCTGGGGAAGGAACGGAAGGACACAGTTTTCCCTCCCAACCACAGGTTTGTTGGCAAATAAACATGCCTGATGACAGCCACAGGCTGCACTTCCTTGCTGAGGCTTGCCGTGGATTCTCTTGTCCTCCTCCAGGGCAAGGTTACTCAGAAAAGCATACAGAGAAGTCACCAGGGCATGAAGCCCATCCAAATCCATTATACTCTGGAAGGGATCCACGGCTCCCAGGCCTCCCCAGAGGATGAGAATGTAGACATATTCTGCTTGCTCTTTCGCTGTTTAGAAACACCTGCGGTCTCTTAGAGGTGTCCAGCCCTGTCAATCTGGCCAACATGTGCGTCTGGAAATCAGAAGGCCATTCTAATGTTCTACAGCCTGACTGTGCCTCCAACCTTGGCAGACAGGGAGTATGGGCCTTGTTAGTACTTGGGTAGAAGAAAGTCACTGTAATGGGGCAGGTGTCTGCTTCACCTTAAGACTCTACAAAGCTATAGCCTAAAACATGTGCTAAAAGCTTCCAAGTTTCTTGTCTAGGGTTGCCATACTGATGTTCCCCCAGAGTTCAGTATGCCTGCTCTACACTAGCCTAAACCATACTGTAAAACAGTTCATTGTCATAGTCTACTTTTAGAAACAAAAGTTAAAAATTCTCCTTACAAACCAGTTGTAAAAAATAATTCCCCAGTCTTATTTTTAATATCAACTAGATTGTATTGAAAAGAAGTTTAGGTGGCTGCTAGTGTTGCCAGGATAGAAATGGTACTTCAATGCTTCGATGGTTGTACTTGGGAGGGTAGGCTGAGATGTGTGCTAATGTTTGAGTGATCTATAGGAGAAAAAAAAGATTTCTAGCAATATGACTAATAGAAAACTTGCCACATCAAAGAACAACATACTTAGCCAAGACACCAAAAGAAACATGGGCAAAGTTAAGCATCAGAAAGGGGTTGTTGGTTAAACCTACCACATGTTTTCCTTAAAAGAAAAAACAAAGTCTGGGAGGGGCTGGAGAAATGTCTCAGAGGTTATAGGATGAACACTTCTGCAGAGGACTAGACTGTGGTTCCCAGCACCCACACCAGGCAGCTCATAACCACCTGTAATTTCAGCTCCAGGGAATCCAGTGCCCCCTTCTGACCTTCATGGAGCACTGCACTCATGTGCACGCACATTATAAATAAAAACATAATCTTAAAAAAAAAAA
>NC_034605.1:1478961-1490368 GCF_900095145.1 Mus pahari | reverse complement strand
CCCTTTGGTGAAATGAGCTGTCCATACATCGAAGAAACAGCTTGGAATCTCTGGAGTATGCTTAATGAGGAAGAACCATCCCTGAAGAATGTTCCTTAAAACCACTGTTTGAAAAACAAATCAGCCGGGCGTGGTGGGGCACGCCTTTAATCCCAGCACTCGGGAGGCAGAGGCAGGTGGATTTCTGAGTTCGAGGCCGGCCTGGTCTACAAAGCGAGTTCCAGGACAGCCAGGGCTACACAGAGAAACCCTGTCTCGAAAAAAAAAAAAAAAACATAAAAAGAAAAAGGAAAAAAAAAAAAAGAAAGAAAAACAAATCTAGTGTAGGGTAAGAGAATAAGCAGAAACTCAGAAATCGGGAGATTGGAATGCTCTGCTAGTACCAAACTAAATCCTTGATATTTGATGGGCATATTATGAAGCTACGGTTCTCTGGGAAGAGAATGTGTTTCAGTAAAGTAGGGGTGTACAATCCTTTGCACATATTTCCAAAAACCACAAGGCTCCAGGAAACAAATGATTTTTAACCTGTTTAATGGCCAGCCAATCTTTTAACTCAAGGGTATGTTTTACTATCTCTTTCACCCAGCATGAACATTTATTTTCCCTCTTCTTTCTCCTCCTCTTCCTTCCCCAATCCTCCTTTTTATTTCTTTATCCTTCCCTCCCTCCTTCCTTCCCTCCCTTTCCTCCTCCTCCTTCTCCCCCATTTCCCATCCCACCCCACAGGGTCCAGTCTAACGTAGTTTAGGTTGGCCTCAAACTCCCTATGTTGCCAAAGTTCATCTTGAATTTACAAAAATTATTTATCTTCATTTTATATGTATAGATCATTTGCCTACATATATGTCTGTGTACCACATGTGTGCCTGATGCCCCTGGAGGACAAAGAAGGCATTCAATCTCAGGAACTGGAGTTACAGATAACCATCTGTAACTGCCTTGAGGATCCTGGAAATTGAACCTGGGTTCTCTGCAATTCTCAACTGTGGAGGCATCTCTCCAGTCCCTGATCTTGAATTAACCCTTGATCTTCTTCCCTGTACCTCCCAAATGCTGGCATTATAGACACACAGCACCACTCTGTCAGCTTCTGTGTTTTTTGTTCAGGGAGAGTGAGCTCTTTGATGCGAATCCTGCCAGGCCAGGGTGTGAATTCCCACCTGAGACCAGCACCTAATCACTTGTCTGAAATCTGAGAAATTTCAAATTGAGAGATTTTGAATCTGGAAGCCTCAGGACCATCAAATTTCAGATATTCATTGCTGGTCAGCATTTTTCCCTTTGGTACAACCAACCTAGAAAACTTCATGGTAGATGAGAAATCAAGTTACAGACCAACTTTTCTCTTTACTACTACTACTACTACTACTACTATTACTACTACTATTTCTCCTCCTCCTCTTCCTTCTTCTTCTTCTTTTTTTTCTTTTTTTTTTTTTTTTGAGACAAGGTTTCTCTGTATAGCCCTGGCTGTCCTGGAACTCGCTTTGTAGACCAGGCTGGCCTTGAACTCAGAAATCCGCCTGCCTCTGCCTCCCAAGTGCTGGGATTAAAGGCGTGCGCCACTATTGCCCGGCCTTCTCTTTACTTCTTTCTTCTTCCTTTCTTCGCCCTACTTTGCTCTCTGGTAACACAAGGCAACACCGAGATTGTGATATATGAAATACAGGAAAATATATGAAATATATGAAATACAGATACAGGAAAAGGCACCATGTGTCCATTTCCTTCCCAGCACATTCTTTGCCCAGGTGTGGAGCCAGGCTCAGGGTAGCTGACAGATTAGAGGATGTCACTGAGGTCTTCCACATGGGATTCACAGATATGTGAAAATTCTGTCATTGCTTTTGACATCTGTAGATCCAGGAAAACATCTGGGGACTCAGAGGTTATTTTTCTCCATGGGATTCTGACTTTTGGATATGTACCATGGACTAATACATCATGCTATTGACACATTCATGAATTATCCATCCTCCATTTCTGATGCTTATCACCCGATTATATGAGTGTTTATTCCTCTGTGTGTTTAATTTTACTAGGCGACAAGGACATCTCTGAAAACTTCTCATTTGGTTGTAAATGCATAAAATGCAAACCAAGTTAGGATTTCTTAGCCTATGATGTCAGGCAAATAATTCCACTCAAACCGTGAGAGAAAGCAATTGATTCCTTCTCTGCAATGTCAGCCTTTAAACTTGGGGATCTCAACTCTGAAAATTTGACACGGTGTCATGCCATGAACCTCTGTGCTGGTCAGAGCTCACTGAAAATGTGATACCAAGATTAAATCCATATTTAACAAAGGAGAGAAGCTGTCACACACCACGTTCCCTCCTTACTTTATATCTGAGTGGTTCCCACAGGATTTGAATGGTATTAACTTGCAAAAATAAATCAATGTACTTTTACACTTTGAAATGTAAATCATACCCTCAACAGCTCAAATGGACCTCTCTGCACAAAGCTTTTTTGAAACGCTTATAACTTTTCTGTGTGAGTGAACATTTCACTTCAGACTCGGATTCTGTTCCCTTTGAAAGCCATTGCTGGCGTAACAGAGTCCCGCTGCTTCTCAATTATCCATGGCTCTTCTGGTCATTTTGAAATCATGAGAAAACTCCACACACACTCTTTCTTTTACAATAAGCATATATGAGTCATATTAATTTCAATTCATTGAGAGGTATGCTTCAAGTTTAACAGATGACATCTCTCCCCCTCCCCGCCCAATTAGAAAGTAGCCATGAGAGGAGCTGAAATCTTTTAAGTGTGACAGAGCTGGCCCCAAATTATGAAAGCTGAATCCTAAATGTGAACTATTTCCAACATAAATGTCTGTTTTGTAGTTTTTTTTTTTCACTTCTTTTCTAAAAAGTCTCAGTAAATCCATTTTTCTTGCTAGAGGAGAATGATAGCTATTTTCTCCTTTATGGCAATTCAGCAGTTGTAGGAGTCACGTGTGACAGTGCCTGTTGGTAATACTAGCACTCAGGAGGCTGAGACAGGGGGATCCCCAGTTTCAGGGCAACTTGGGCTGCAGAGTGAGACCCTGTAACAACTTCCTCTGCCCCTCACCTAAATATCCATTTGTATGAAAACAAACACCGAAGGATCAAAGGTCTAATAAGGACTTATAATAACTGATCTTGCTTAGTTAGATGTTAATCATGTGTGTAAACCAAAAGCTATGGCTTCAGGAATCTACAACTTTGAATCGTAGTTGTGGTTTGAGTAAGAAATGTCTCCCATAGGCTCATTTTGTCGAACAATTGGTCACCAGATAATGGCACTGTTTTGGGCAGGTATGGGGTATTTAGGAAGTACAGCCTTGCTGGAGGAAGTACATCACTGGGGGTGGGCTTTAAGGTGGCCCACTTCCTGTTCCCTTTTTCTGCTTCCTTGTGTAGATGAAAATGTGATCGGTCAGCTTCCTGTTGCCAAGTCATACCTTCCTGCCAGGATGAACTCTGTCTCTCTGGAACCATAAATCAAAGTAAATTACTCTTTCTTAAGTTGATTTTGGTCATGGTGTTTTGTCATAGAGATGAAAGAGTAACCAATATAAGAGTGTTGTCTTAGAGTTACCAACACTTTATCCTGTCTCGACTGGACAAAAAGACAACCTTGTCATCATTTGAAAGGTAGCCTTTGTATATGAATGCATATATCATGCTTTAAAGATTTTTACAAGATTTTTTTTCTTTTCTAGGAACTTCTAAATTGCTTGCTCCAGTCGATGCCTTGCATTCTCTGGCTTGCTAGAAGAACCTCCAAGCCGGACTTTTCAGAGCTCAGCAAGCCCATTTTAGTTTACACATTAACTTCCAGTAACACTTCCAAAGGGGGCAGACCAGACTTCCAAAGTGGGAAGAACAGGAGAAAAACACCAAGAGAATACTGCTTTCTGTTCACCAAAGTTCCTTTCTCTCTAGCCTAGTGACCATGCAGCCCCACTGCTCATACAAAATAAAATATTAAGAGGTCATTATGCTCTTTGCTTTTAATTACTCCCCCAGAGACCTAAGAACACATGGCTTCGGGAAGGTCATGGGAATATTTCAGCTGAAACTCTTCTTTGGAAATCAGCCTCTTGCGTTAATGAAGGGCTGCGATTTGTCTCTACTGATGGAGTGATACGTGGCTCTGTTCCTAAGAGCAGGATTTTCTATTTGAAAAGAAATCTAAGTAGAACCCTACAGATGCTATCTATCGGACCCACTTAAGGTTTCTTCCCAGTCACTGACCGAGACCCATCAGCCCAGATCCTCTCACACAGATGGGCAGTTAATTGTGCGCAGATGTTGCTACGGCTTGAACCTGAAATGTCCCCACAGGCTTGTGTTTTAAATGCTCGGTCCCTAGCTGAGACTTGCTATTTTGGATGTCTGGAAACTTTGGGAGTGGGGTTTAGCTGAAGGAAGTAGGTTGCCTCTTGGGGGAGGGTTTTAGAGGTAAGTTATTCCAGACTACTTCCTGTCTGTGTTCTGCTTCCTTTAAGCCACGATGTGGATACTTCCGCCTACCACACAAGCCCACCACCATCATGTTCCGTACCAGGACCTGAAGCCAAACTACCATAGATTGAACCCTCTGAAACTGTGAGTCCAGATGAATCTGTCCACTTTTCAGTCGTTTGTATAAAGTATTTTGGTCAGAGTAGCACAAAAAGTAGTAATTACCATGTAAGCTAACTTCCAGACAGCCAGTTAAAATCTCCTTTCTTTCCCTCACTGGAACTGTGTTTTTCTGGAATGCCGAGCCCATTAGTGCCCCCTATCTTTCCTTACCTCTGAAGTGTGTGGCATTTGCTAAATTTCGAGTCCACCAGATAAACAAAGTGTGGCTCAGAGTCTTTTTCAGTTGGCTTACAAGTACTAACACAGCTTATGTTGCAAGGACTTGCTTTAGTGATTAACATCAGCATCTCGACTTCTGTAACAAAGGTATTTCCAGGTCCCAGTAGACAGCCCAGGGCAGCAGAGCTTCAGTGATTCCATTTTAATAAAGCTTGTTACCAAAAAGTTCTATGGTATAGATGTATTTACTTGCCCAAGATGACTTTCTCCCCTCCCACACATAAAAATAACTTTATCAGATAGATCACAAATAAAAACAGCTAGACTAGGGAAGACGCTCAAACAATTCTCAAATAGGATATATCTCAGTATAGTTTGTTCTATACGGTTCTAATGGCCATTCCAAAGCAATGGCTCTTAGCTTCACACTTACCAACTGCATTCTATTCATTTATTGACCATGAAAAAGGAGAGGGGGAAAAAAAAAAACAGGATGGAATTGAGACGAAGAGAGGAAAAGACAGCTTTATAGCCTCATAGCCTCTCTCATGGGTGCTCTTGCCATCTTGTACTGATGGTTCTTTATGTCAGAGTTGGTGTGGGTTTTGGCAATAATGATTTACAGTGTTTCAACTTTGAAAAACGTCATCAATTATTATCATATCATATTAGAATAATTTTTGTTATGAGACAGAGTACTACTGTAGCCCATGTTGGCCTGGAACACTCTGTGGTTTAGGCAGACTTTGCATAGAGTGCGGTCCTTCAGGTTCAGCCTTCCCCGATGCTGTGGTTACAGGCATGCGTGTACTTCCGTGACCAGTACATGACCAATATGAAAATAATTATTTTAAAATGTATTACATTTCTAGAAAGTTCCAGGAACTAACTGAAGGTGATAATGAGGTGGTTCTCAAGAATAGTATAAAGAGATGGGTCAGTGGGGGGGGGGTGTCTAAAATAACTTCCCTTATGATAAAAATGTCCCCAGACCAAAATAAGATCAAGTTATTGTCCCCAATAGCTTGTTCAGTGCAGTGCCGTGATAGCTTCTGTTAAGTCAGATTAGACTCTCACGTGGAAGTTTGGATTTTCTTTACGTTGATTCAACAGGCATTTGGTTTGTTGGTTGATTGGTTTTTAACAATGACTTTCACAAGAAATGGGTATTACTTTTCTATAACAGCTCAAGGATTTCTTTTTTAAAAAGGTGTAAATGAAAGCATCTCAGGATAGGCTTGGGAGGTAACTCAGAAATTAAATTGTTTGCTGTGTAGGGATGGGACCTAAGTTCAGATCCCTACCACCCATGTAACAAGTCAGGCAAAGGTGGTATGTGTCTGCGATCCCAGTTGGGAAGAGGGGGCAAGAGGATTTGGGGGATCCAATGGCCAGTCTAGTTAATCTGTGAGGTTCAGATTTGAGACTGTCTCAAAAGTGGAGAGCAATATAGAAAGACACTTGATATAGACCTCTGGGCTCTTTATGCACATGTACACATATTCCACACACACGAAGGGCTGAACACTCAAGAGACTGGGACATGAAGAAAGCTAGCATACATGAGAGGCAATATCTGCTAGCTGACTAATGTTGACCCATAATGACCACATGAGAACTTTTTGGTTTTACTCTGTGCTGGGCCCACTCCACCTAACATTAGCTCCTATAGCTGCCTTGATTGACAGCTCGGAGGCTATTCAATTGTTTTCAAACAGAAACACCACCTCTGCTCACTTCCTGAGTGGTGACACATACAATTTTTTTTTTAACCCGAACACATATCAGGAAGTGAAAGGAGATTATTTGTGCTGTGCTACGGAAAATAATACAAGTGAGAAAATATTATTTTTTAGATAAGACGGTTTCCTAACCCTTTAATGATAGCACATTCATTTGTCCACCCTGTGTCAAAATATCAACACACATGGTCCATATTTCTCACTATCGTGGGCACTGTTCACTTAACTGTCTATATCTCAACCATTGGCTTTCGGCACTACCGACCCAATACTTCTTTATCATGTCTAGTGAGAATGTTGGTTGGAGTGGTACACACTTTTTTGGGAGGTAGGGGGAGGCCCATCTTTGTGAGTTCAAAGTCAACCTTGTCTACATAGTGAGTTTTAGGATAGCCAGGGCTAAGTAGAGAGGTCCTGTCTCATAATAAAACAAAATAAAACAAAAAGCAAGCAAGCAGACAAACAAAAAACCTCCCAAACCTGTAAGAAGAGGTGAGCATTTCTAGTGACAAATAGGAGAAATAGGCAAGTCAGCCCTTCGGGGATGTGCTTGCTGAGCAAACCGGGAGGCCCAAAGAAGAACCTGAGGGGACTGGGAGTGATGCAGGGGAGAGGCGGGGGCCTTGAGTGACAATGAGAGAGGCGGGGCCGTGAGTGACACAGTGGAGTGGCTCTTGTTCAGGACTGCCTTGGTATCAGTCTCTTCCTATGAACACTGTCAGCACGTCCAGCCTCTCTCAACTGCACAGATAACCTCCAATCCTTGTGCTTCAGTGAAGGTGTCCCCTATGGTTTGCAGGGTTTTGATACCCATTCCGCAGAAGGCGAGTCAGGCCACATGTGAGCTGTTGAGTGTAGACATGCAGTGCCTCAGGCAAGAAAGGCCTTTGGGAAGGGACAGATTCGAGACTTGCCAGCTTGTGGAAGACTAACTTTGATTTAAATATTTTAAAATTTTAATATTTATGGGTATTTTGCTTGCATATCTGTATACTACATTAATGCAGTGCCCCCGGGGGCCAGAAAAAGGTGTCTAATTCCCTGCATCTGGAGTTATAAATGATTGTGAGTTGTCGTGTGGATGGTGGGAATCGAACACAGGCCCTCTGGAAGAGAAGCAAGAATTCTTAACTACTGAGCCTCTGACTTTTGAGTGAGGCCACTAATTTAAAAGACCATTAGACTCTATGGTATCTTAGAATTAAGCCTTGGATCCGATGTTAAATATATAAAAGCCTTCTCCAACAGTCTGTGTCTTATTTTTGTTGATGCTTGTTGAGGTAATAGTTACAAGTTAAAACTATTCACTTGCACACGGTGAGAAAGACCTTGCATTAATGAGTAGTATCAAAGGCTAGTTGCTGCAGAACTAAAACAATTCACATGTCAAAGCTAATAATATGCCTGATGTTCAGTAAACCAACTATGGCCAACTCTGCGTGTGGAGAATCTTTCCTGAGGTGGCCTACAAGAGGCACACATACAAAATGAAGCATCAAAGTGCGCATTGGTGGCGCACACCTTTACTCCCATACCTGGGAGGCAGAGACAGGCAGATGTCTGTGAGTTCAAGGACTGCTTGGTCTGCAGAGCGAGGTCTAGGACAGCTAGAGCTATACAGAGGAATCCCGTTCTAAAAGATCAAAGAGCAGAGGAGGAGGAGGAGGAGGAGGAGGAGGAGGAGGAGGAGGAAGAAGATGAAGAAGAAAAGGAGAGGAGGAGGAGGAGGAGGAGGAAAATGATGTATCTTATTTGACAATTCAAGCATATACTACTCTCTTGAGACTGTTTTTCTTAGTGTTTGATTATTGTTCTTTTTAATGTGTGTAGTTCATGGGTGTGTTCCTGGGGTGTGAGTATATGCTGGCAGGTATGTGGAAACAGAGGTTGGCAGCAGGGGACTTCCCTGATTGCTCTAAATTTTATTTATTTTTTTGAGATAGTCTCTTACTGCACCTGTAGGTAAGTTCTGCTAGGCTGTCTGGCCAACGGGCACTGGGGGAATCCTTCTGTCTTTGTCCGCATACTTACCCACAGTGGTGGCATTACACATGTACAACGCTGGTCCCAGCTTTTGTATGCTGAACCATATAACCTCATGTTTGTACAGTAGCCCTGAGAATTCCAAAGTGTTACCAATCTCGAGCCTGCTTTAGAAAATGGTATGTTACCAGGGGCTTGCTGTCTGTCACAGCTCACCTCTGCACTCCGGGGTGAAGTTCATGGGAAGAGATAAGCTGACCTTGTGTGAACCGTCTGGCCTTCCCTTCTCTTGGCAGCCAAGTTTTTCTTTAGACAGCTGCAGCTACAAAAAGCCGCTAGACAGCTCTGACCAATGAAACGCCCTGTGCATATCTGCTTTCGGCTAACGCGCGCTAGCAGGCTGGAGCTCACAAGGGCCGGTGAAAGCTTGCCAGGAAAGCTCTGGTCTTCCTCCACCCTGGCTGTCAGTCTGTGTGGCCGCACTCCCATGATCTGCGGGACAGATGGGTTTGTTTCCAGTCCACATTCCACCCTGTCAGGGTGCTCTCAAAAAGAAAGACTATTTGCAGCCGGGTTCTGAGATGGCTGATGGAGAAGTTTCATCGGACCCCGCTGAATGTGGGGACTTTCAACGGGTCTCCACAGAACTGCAGCAACTTTTTAAGTAGGCTTACGATTGTTAAAAACCTCAGACCTAATCCCAAACTCAGGTCAGAAGAAAGGAGCAGAGAATGGACTACAAGCTATAGTTTCTACAAACTGAACATGCTTCATTCAACAAATTCAGTAACTGGGGACTGGCCATGTGCCAAGTTCAAGGTCTCTAGTTAAGACTTCTCACACTCGTTAAGTAGTGAAAATCTCACACACACACCCCCCCTTTGCTTCCTGCCAAAGACCTAGAGAAAGGAGGCCAGGAGCACTCTTTACAGAAAACAGTCAAAGCGAGATAAAAGGACTACAATTTAGAGCGACGGATCAGTTAACTCCAGCTCACAGGCTCAATTATCCATCCTCTGTTGTGTTTGTATGGCCTGTGAACTTGGAATGGTTCTTACATTTTTAAATACAGAAGGTAAGGGAAAGGAGAGGGAAGGGGGAACAAGAGAAAAGATGAAAGGAGAGGAAGAAAAATTCATAGAGATTTATGTAATATCTAAATATCTGTTTCTCTAAATAAAGCCTTATTGAGACAGAGCCATGCTGCTCAGTTCTCCAGCCACACGAGGTTCCTTTGACACTTGGATAAAGGGCAGTGCCTGCCGTGGGGACCCTGTGACCTGGGAAAGCCAGATACGAGGCCTTTCCAGAAAAAGCTTACCAACTACTGTTTTAGATTTTAAATTCTTTCCATTCAGCTGAGGTATTTGAAACTATACATCTCAGGTCTAGTTAGGGTATATTTTTAGATTAAACAACAACAACAACAATAACCCTTGAACATGCATACATTTTTGATGGGGTAGAAATAAGATTTGTTTGTGTGTGTCAGGAGCAGCCTTCTGTGTAGGCAAGTGTAGGGGTCAGAAGATAACTTCAGTGTCTTCTTTGGCCACTTCCCTTCTTTCTGTTGTGAGATAGGGTGCCTCTCTGGAGCTCACCAGCTTGGCTGATTGGCTGACTAGCAAGTCCTAGGGTTCTCTCTGTCTCTGCCTATTTCTGCCATAGCATTGGTAGTACAGATATACAGTTGGTACTGTGCTTTTTAAATGGATGCTGGGACTTTGAACTCAAGTCCTCATGCTTAAATAGCAAACACTTTATCCCTTGAACCATTTCCCCAGATCTGATGTATACCTTCCAGGCCTGTGCTTGGGGCAGGGTTAGGAGTGGGACTAGGAGTAAGGGGTAAGTGTAAGAGTAAGTGTAAGCTTAAGGGTTAGGGTCAGGGTCAGGGTCAGGGTCAGGGTCAGGGTCAGGGTCAGGGTTAGGGTCAGGGTCAGGGTTAGGGGTTAGGGTCAGGGTCAGGGTCAGGGTCAGGGTAAGGGTAGAAGTAGGGTTTGGGGTTGTGGTTGTTAATTCCTTCCTTCCTTCCTTCCTTCCTTCCTTCCTTCCTTCCTTCCTTCCTTCCTTCCTTCCTTCCTTCCTTCCCCCTCTCCCTCCCTCCCTCCCTTTCTTCCCTGCTGGGGATACACCTAGCTTCATATGTGTTGGGCAGGTATCCCTCTACTGAGCCAATCCCACTACTTGGAACCCAATGACTTGATATTCAGCTTTCTTGGTCATACAGTCTTTTCTTTTACAGACAGACCTTGATCCTAAGCAATGAGCTACCCTGGACTTTCCCCAGTAGATGCCTCTAGAAAGAATACCTGGAAGTTGTCTGTCTATGAGCAGTTAGTTCTGTTGAGGGTAGCTACAATCCCCTTGCTGTGCAGGCTATGTTTCTCCTGAGAGACTGGGGACAATCAGCTCTGCTGCCCTGTATGCAGTGTTTAATGAATGAATGACAAGACTCAAGCTAGCAGCTCTACAGGATCACTCAAGCTGGACTTCGTGGTTAAGTCTATTTTTCTCTAAACATAGCATCTTTCCATGGAAGGAAGACAGGTGGCATTTCTATGTTGTTAATATTTCCCTGAAATGCAGCTCCCTATATGATAGGGATTTTTTCCTTTGAAAGTCAGTGACTAAATTGAGAAGAAGAAAAAGAGATGTGCATCTACTCGTTAGAGCTGTCAGGTTATATACAACCCAATTTACACCCCAGGAATGATGCCTGGCTCCGCACGGGCACATGATCAACACCCCAGACCAGAGAACAATGGCCATTGGAGACACTGGGCTCTGAGCTCCTTTCTTTAGTAGCCTGAAGAAGGTTCATTTAGTAAGAATAGCGTCTTCACACCATCCAAAAACTGCCCCACCCAGGGGTCCATC
>NC_034605.1:1440238-1478681 GCF_900095145.1 Mus pahari | reverse complement strand
AATAGCGTCCTCACTAGCTCTGGGCATGCCTTGCCAGACTACCTGCTCAGTTGACAGTATGACACCTGGATCTCACTAACTAATACTCAATCTTCCTTCAAGGTACATGCAAGGCAGTTTCTTTAAATATAAAACAACAGCAAATATATCTTTAAGCCAACAAGAGAACAGCTTTGGGGGACTCACCTAGAAAAATCTCCTTTTGCTTCCTGTGGGAGAAAAAAAATGGGCGAAACATCAGTCCATTAAAACCATGCTCTGCCATCATGGCTACTTCTCTGCTGAGTAAAGCAGACCGGCCTCCCTCTGTGTCACCCTGTCTGCGTCCGGAATTCAATGACAAGAAATGCTAAGCTAGCGGTGGCAGCACATTACCATAATTCCCAGTGCTTGGGGGGCTCAGGCAGGAGGATTCTGAGTTTGAAATTAGACTTGGTTGCATAATGAGACCCCGCCTGATGGGTCAGAGTCAGGGAGAGTACATATATGAGCTGCCTAAACAAGAGGCACACTGTAAACTTCACAAAGGTTTATAGAAGTTTATACTTCAAGGCCTCGGTCTAACTAAATTAGGTCACACGCATATTATTTATCGCTCTCTTTCCTCCTTCCTTCCATCCCCCTTCCCACTCGCTCGCCCTCCCCCCACATTGTTTCCCCCTTTCTCCTTTCATACTTCCTTACCTCTTTCCTCCCCTTCTACCCTTGATTCCCTTTCTTTGAGACAGCTGCAGTCTGCCCTCCTGGCCCAGCTGGGATTATAGGCGCATGCCACTGGGTCAGGCTGCAACAGTCCATTTCTGCCACTTCTGGAACTGTGAGCTCCTTCCCAGTTATACCAATGAATTGTAAGCCAGAGGCCATGTGAGAGTCCGTGAGTGTGGCAGGTACCTCAGACACAGTAGCGTTCAATAAACGCTTGTTAAGAGAATAACTTTTGATAGCGTTCCAACTCATCATGCCAACATTACAGATGATACTCCCATGCCTCTCTGTTTGTCTGTCTGTCTCAGGCTAAAGGCTTTTACTTTGCCTTTCTGGGGGACAGGAGATGACTTCTTCTAGGTATTTATTTGGGCTTTTGTTTTTAGGGCAAAAGAAGGTACCACACTTAAAGGAAATGAGCACTGGAGAACCAAATGATTGCAGGTGGCACACACAACTTCCCCTAAGGTCCCACGATATACTGCCTTGAAGTCTCGGAAGAGCACAAATCCCTGGTTATGGCACAGCACCAGTGTTCCTAACAGCTCCTTCCATCTTGTGGCTAGAAAAGGTTAGACAGTCAGACAGTGGGCAAATGTGACTGCTGTTTGTAGTGGCAGGCACATCTCCTTCTGTGTGTGTATAAAACAACTTACCTGTAAAATATAGGAAGCTAATTCAAATACCACTTCACTGTCAACATCAATCAGCTCCTGAAAAGAAAAAAAATCAAAGTGAGTCTTTTATTGTATCAACTTAGTTTTGAATAATTAATTAGTCAAAAACTTTAAAATGAAGATCTTATGATGTAGTCCAGGCTAGCTTCAAACTGGAAATCCTCCTGCCTCTGCCCCCAAGTATGGAGATCTGAGGCATGAATTACGTCACTCTTTATTAGTCTGATACTTAAACAGCTTTCTTACTGCAACTCCTACGGAAGAGACCTGGTCTTTCCTGGAAGTTCCCCAGAATCTCAAATATATTTAGAGTGTCTTTGGTTCTTTAGACAATTTCTCTGAATGACTTGGCCCTGGATAGTCCCCAGGATCTTTTCAAAGAAGACTGTATGTCATCTCCAAATCTGGATATGACAGTAAGGGTTGGACCAGGTCCAGATTTTTATAAATCTGCTCATCTTTGTCATTTTTATTTCATGTGGATGGGGGTTGTCTGCATGTATGTTGTGTACCATAATGCATGTAGAAGGAGTGTGTGTGTGTGTGTGTGTGTGTGTGTGTGTGTAAAGAAAAGAGGAGGGGTGGGGAAGGCGAGAGGAAAGAGTGGGAAAGACAGAGGGAGAAGTGAAGGAAAGAAGGGAGGGAGGGAAGAGAGAGAGAGACTATGCAGACACATACTCAGGGCTAAGGAGGATGCTGGATCCCCATTGCAGTGGAGTTATAGATAGCTATAAGCCATCTGTATGCATTATGGTACACAGACATACACATAAGTGCTGGCAATTAAACCTAAGTCCTCTGGAAGAACAGCCAGTATTTATAACCACTCTCTGGCTCCAAACCTGCTCATCTTATTTGTCACTGAAACACAACTGCTCATAACTAATTACATCACTTTTTTTTTTTTTTTTTTTCCTGAGATAAGGTCTCACTGATCTTGCTGTGTAGCCCCGGCTGGCTCAGAGCTCAGAAATCCTTCTGCCTCCCACGCGCTGTGACTGATGGGTATACAACCATGTCCAGCCCTGCTACGTTTTTTTTGTTTGCTTGTTTGAGTTCTGCCTTAGAACCCACATAGTGCGGGTTCATTGAAAGAAATGTTACAGTGGGATCATGATGCGATTTGAAGTTACACGAGGCAAGACTGAAAAATAGAGCTCCTCGTAGTACCAGCTGTAGTTCTCCCACGTGCTCAGAGCTCAGGATGGCTGGTGGCTATCCTGTCAATATAGACTGGTAGTGTTTCTGTCTCCACAAAGGCTCTATTAGTCACTGGCGGTGTGGCCTCTAGTTTAAATATTCTTCTGTTCTTTTATGCATTCCCCAAATGGTTGTGATCGAGGGGGGCCTGGTCTTAAAATAAGTAAAAACTTCTTGGTTTTTTGAAAAAAATCCCATGTATTTTTTTTTTTGCCGAACACAGACATAATGACATTCTAAGCAAGCAAATTCCCATCAATGCCAGCGTGTGTTTACTCCAGTGGTCTCATGAGATGACATCCATCTAGTGATGTCACGGGCACTGTAGTCTGTATTAATATACTCTATGCCTGCACAACAATAAACCAGTTACCATGTCTGTCAGGGTATACCCTGCCACGAAGTGACACGGGCCTGGAGTCCCTAGGTTTGTAAACATAGTGCTAACTGAAACGTGCGCAAAAGTTGATGTGTTTATGATATAGGGCTTGGAGACAGGCCCACACACTTGAGACACCGTCACTGCAATACATATATCCACTGCCTCCAAAGATATCTGTACTATTGTAGTATACACGTAACACAACCCGCTGTGTTAATGAACCTTTAAGTGAATGATGCCTTATTATACACAGTCTGTAGTATTAGAGACGGAGAGAAACTCAGGCCCATCAGCATGTGTCAATAAGATCATCCACGACATTTTTTTTTTTTTTTGGTCATGGTTAAGAAGAAATTTATGACTTCATTTTTCCTCTCTCCCTTCCTTCTCTTTTTCTTTCTCTCACTCTATACCTCAGGCTGGCCTTAAACTGATGGCAATCCTCCTGCCTCAGCCTTTCGGTGCTGTGATTAAGGCGTGAGCCACCATGCCCAGCACATCTTTCCTTTCTTGTCCCCTTTTATCGTTAGATCTGATACCGAGTGGCTGGACAAGAGGGAAAGCTGGGAGAGACTTAGAGACTAGACTGTTAGCTTAACACCATTTATTTTTTTTCCTGAGGATGGAATCCAAACACATGATGTGACTTGCCTCAGACCACAAGGACCTTAATGGCGGTTATTGTGCCGGAAAAACCACAATTTCTTGTCTAATATATGGCCTTACTCAGGACTTGCCCCTTCCAAGTTAATAAGGTCTCAGTCCCGGCCAGCACCCTCTCAGAACAAAATTTATAACTGAGGTTAGCACTGAAGAATAATTTAAATTAAGAGTTATTTTGAATTACAAACCAAACCCTGATATATGGATTTTCTAATTAGTCTGGGGGGGGGGCAGTGTCCAGGCTTGTCCGCCATAACTCATGACACTGTATAGAGCAGTCCACATCTTTAGAAGAGGGGATATCCTCATGTTCTCAGGCCAAGGAATTCCAAAGATAGATAAAGATGGTTGCCGCTCAGCTCGAGGAAACTAACAGCCATGTGGAGGACTAGAGGACAACCATTCTTTATGTGTAACCAGCCACAGCAGCTTAACCACCTCTGCCATTCATCTGCCCTGTCAGAGCTGGGATGTGGGAGAATGTTTGCAATGGCAGTTGTGGGATTGCCAGCTCCCGTCACATGACAAGAGTACAAACACGTTCATAGAAACTCTCCAGGGTTTCTGCAATAGATCATTTCTAGCTTTATTCATTTCCTTTCCCACTGATGAGTTTGCTAAAGAGCTCATGGTACTTGGAAGCACTTTGGGGTGTGTGCGTGTGAGACGTGTGAGCCCTTCTGTTAAACATTTACATCTATGGTGTAGTGTATGGTCAACAGGGGGCTAATGGTTAACACCAGCTGGGAGACTTATCGCGTGTGTGACTCCAAATCAACCTTTGGCAGACAGCCTGAGCAGGAACATGGAGCCTCACAGTTTGATTCATTTGCTAGGTGTAAGTTGTCTGTGTGGGGAAAGAGAGGTGGAGGAAGGGAGGAAGGAAGTCCTTTGCTTTTGCACAGCCCATTCTGCAGGTCCTGTGGGCGAACATTCCACACACTGCTCTGCCAGCTATAGCAAAGCTTTAAGCAACAGTCGTAAATGTCTGACCTGGTTTAGGCAAGTTCTTTCTCATTATAGCTGTCCTTGGGGTAAGTGGAAATGAGTGTCTTTAGGGTGAGTTTTTCCCTTTCCCTTCAGTTGAGGAGGCTACAAAACACTCAGGGTCAGAATGTGTCCGGCAACAGAGGAAAGGGAGCCAGGACGCGATGCCTCAGACTGCCCACAGAGCAAGGCTGATGGAGAAGGTCGTGCCGTTACTTCTTAGGCTTCCCTAGTTAATATTTACTGAATGTAACAGTCACTGGATGCCCTCAGAGGAGTCAGTCTAGAGAGAGAACAGAACAGCCAGACTCAGGACAGTAGGAAAACAGGCTCTCGGCTGTTGAGAACTTGTCTATTCCCCAAGCTTTTCTCCCCTGTATGGATTGTTAGATTTATCCCCAAGCAGTTCATGCATTACATGCAATTTTCAGACATATGGCACTATATATTCTCCCAAGTCTTAGTTCAGTTCCCTACAGCCTCCCTGCACAGTGTGCTTCCTATCTTCTATTTTAATACATTCACTATTTCTTTATTATAAATAATAGCCCCCTTTGCATTTCTTTTTTCCAGGTGATTACATTGTACAGAGCCTTTGAGTTTCTGTTCACTTCCCGAGTTTTCCCCGGAAAGCCGAGTCCACCCCAGAGGACTAGGCAGAGGTCCCAGAGATCTTCCCGCCAGGTTCCAGCTGACACGTGACATCCAAAAGATGACTCTACCTTTCCCTTGGCTGGCCTCTGGCTGGCTTCCCAGGCAGTAGATCTCTACCTGTGCTTTTCCAGCAGAGAAACTAACCGACCAAGATAACAGAGAGCATACAGAGCCCCCATACGTTCCTGTGGCTGTGTGCTTCCCCTTGACAAAAGACAAAATGGAGAAGCAGGGGAGAAGTGGGGAGGTTCTTCAAGAAGGAGCTGTGAGTGGCTTCCACCTGGCCACCTGCAAAGGCTGGTGCTGTGACATTCCTGTGGCTTAGTACATCGGTAGCTCTGTGCTGGAGCCTCAACAGTTCCAGTGTCACCTAAGGAGGGGCTCCTGCTGGGTCATTTCCTGAGCTAGATAGAATCTTGCCCAGGAATCCAGGGTGGTGGCAGACATGAGATAATGTTCCATGAAGAGGGGATGTCACATCTTTTGGCTACTGAGGCCATGACGTACATATGCGTTTTGGGCCTGTTTCTCTCACTACTGAGTGAAAGGGCATCGTTCCCTTTGCTCTTTGGGAAATGGTATAGAATGACAGAATGTGGTTTGCTGTAGGTGTGTACAGGCATGCATGCATGCATTCTCCGTGCAGACGGACAAGACGGACAAGATGGACCACTTCCTTTCGCTCAGCACTGCTTTATCTAAAGCGATGAAGCAACTTCAGGAGGAGGACCCAGGGCATTCGTCAGCAGCTTTATGGTGGCTTGGTGGTTATCCACTCTCTCGGGAAGACTGCTGTCAGAGAATCTTGACATGCTCAACAAAACCAAACCAAACCAAACNAAACCAAACCAACCAACCAACCAAACAAACAAACGTGCAACAGGGCTTCTTGACCTGAATCAGAGGGTTTGCTGGTACTTTTCTTTCTTTATTTTTTCTTTTCTTTTCTCTTTTTTTTTTTTAAATATTTATTTATTATTATACATAAGTACACTGTAGCAATCTCCAGATGCGCCAGAAGAGGGCGTCAGATCTCATTATGGGTGGTTGTGAGCCACCATGTGGTTGCTGGGATTTGAACTCAGGACCTTCGGAAGAGCAGTCAGTGTTCTTAACTACTGATCCATCTCGCCAGCCCTGCTGGTACTTTTCAAGTCATACCAAGAATTTCAAGGGAAAGCATTCCTCTGTGGTTAGATTGAGAAAGTCCAACTTTTCCCATACAGCAAATGCGATGATTAGTGTTAATTACCGTCTCAACAGCACCTAGAAGAGCCTGGGAGGCAAGCCTCTGGGCAAGTCTGTGAGGGGCTGTCTTGATTAGGTTAATTGAGGTTGGAAAGCCTGTTCTGTGGATGGCAGCCCTATTCCTTGGCTGGGATTCTGGACTGTGAATGGAGGAAGGGGGCTAATGCAAGCATTCACCCCTTTATGTGTCTTGACTGCGGACGGGATGTGACCAGCTATCCCAAGCTTCCGCTACTCTCACCTCCCTATTACACTGGACCAAGCCTTCAGATTGTAAGCCAGAATAAACCCCACAGACGCCTTTGCTGGAATGTGTTATGTCACACATCCACAGAAAAAGAAATTAAGACACTAATTAGGACAGACAACATGAGGAACAAGAATAAGGAAGTGAGAATACCATTGGCAAACTCCAGGCAGAATCCCTTAGCTGGTCACCCCAAGGGCTTGCCTAAGACATCCTCACCCAGGCGCCACCTAAAGTTCATGACCACCCTCACCCGAAACTGAGTTCTAGTTTACCCCTTACTCCCCAACAGCGCCAGAAACACCCGGCACTACTGATTTCCTTCTGATTCGGTTGCTTCACAACCAAATGTGAAGAATGCGGTCTCTGATCATTTTGCTGAGCTTGTAGAGGCGATTCAGAAACTGCAAACACAGTGGAAGTGCCGTAAATCATAAATGTATTATTTCTTTCTTCACCCTGGTAGCTACAGACAGTTGGAACCACACAGTTTTGCCTCTGTACTTTGGTATTGATGGTAGTACTTAGCAAAATTTCTTAGATAGGCAGCACTGTGTTTATTAGTCACCATGTAGATAATGGTTGTGATTTACAACTGTTGGAATTGGGGAGCTAACTTGTTACTTTGATTTATCTTGGTGACCAGATTAAGTATTATTTATAGATTTTTTTTAATGGTGTTTTCAGAGGAGATTTAGCACTTGAATAACTGGATTTACAGTCTACCACCCGATGCCTTAAGACTAGCACTTGAATAACTTACTGTCTACCACCCGATGCCTTAAGGGTAGAAAGAGAATAAAAGTGGAGGCAAAGCAAATTTCCCTGGTTTTCATCACACTTTTGGGGATGGGTGCTGAGCCTAGAATTTTCTAAGTAGCTCAGACCAGTTTTGAACTTGTGATCCTTCTGCCTCCCTCGGCTCCTCACATCCTGAGATTGCAGGTATGCCCCATCACATCCAGCTTCATTGCTCACTCTGTGAATTGCCGTATCCTTCTTGCTTTCTCCCGCCCCGGGGATGACATCTACATTACCCTGGTTCTCAGGTCCCCAGGCAGAGTCACAACTGCAACTTTTCTGCACTCTGCCTTGCAGGTGCTACACACGCCACAGACCTCTCAGCCTTCGGTCGCGTGGGCCAGCTCCACACAGTAAGTATCCTTCTATGCTTCTCTGTGGAGAACCCTGACCGATGTGCTGTACGGCATCAGACTGCGGTATGAGGTCATACGTAGGTGATCTTCCCTGGCTACCTTCTGTGGTTGTTTGGCTACCATGCCTCGTTGCACAACTCGTAATGACTGTGCGGAGTTGCGTCTGGGCATGGACAGGACCTCTACAAACTTGCAGAGTTCCTCTTTGTCGGCTTGTGCCAGGCCTTAAGCAGTCAGGTCGTGTCATGTTTGCCTCATGATGCACAGATCGTGGCGTGGTTCCCATGGCGCCCTCCCTGCAGTTTCACTGGGGTTTCTTCTGCTAACTGCTGTAGACAGCCTGCCTATGTTGAGGTCCCTAAAACTGTTCTCAAAGTCTGCCATGTACTGCCAAGATGATCAGCCCATGTGAGTTTCCTTCTGAAAGGTAGAATAAGAAAGTCCTCCCTTGCCCCTATTTTTATGCTCTTGGTGATGCAGGTACACACACTGCATCTTCGTTAGCCAGATTGGGAGAGAAGGATGGGGTTTCATGAGGCTGATATTCCGAGGTTACTGTGTATGTTGGTTCCTCGTCTTGTGGAACTGAATTCAGGGCTTCGTTTCTCCCACCTACAGAGGAGATGACCTCACAGGTTCCCCTAGCGAAGCTCTTTGGAGCTCTTCAGTATAGACCGCTTATTGCAGAATCAACAATAATGATAGCACGTAGACTTAAGAGGCCAACGAAACCCAAGAGTAATTACAGGGGGGATGAGTATGTGACGCCCCAGGACCGAGGCAGACACCTCAGAAGAAAGGCTGGACGAGACCTTTCAACACACAAGGAACAGGGGCTTTTCTTTCCCCCAGCTTCCCCCTCTCCCGCCTCTCACCATCTCTGCCCTTTCTTCTTCAGTTTTTTTTTTTTTTTTTTTAAATTGGTTTTTCGAGACAGGGTTTTTCTGTGCAGTCCTGACTGTTCTGAAACTCACTCTGTAGACCAAGCTGGCCTCAAACTCAGAAATCCACCTGCCTCTGCCTCTGTCTCCCAAGTGCTGGGATTAAAGACGTGCACCACCACTGCCC
This sequence comes from Mus pahari, assembly GCF_900095145.1. Taxonomy (NCBI): domain Eukaryota; kingdom Metazoa; phylum Chordata; class Mammalia; order Rodentia; family Muridae; genus Mus; species Mus pahari. The sequence continues at coordinate 1,469,693 of NC_034605.1, read as the reverse complement.
AGCTCTTCTTCAGCTTCTGAAAGAAGATCTCACGTAGTCCAGGCTAGCCTCAACTTGCTCTTTAGCTGAGGATGGCCTCCAACTCCTGATCCTCCTGCTTCCATCTGCAAGTTCTGAGCTTATAGAACTGGACCACCTCACATGGCTCTGACTTTTCTGTCACCCTCTGCTCTTGCTGCAAGGGCAGTGCCAGAGTTTGATATAAGCACAAAGCTCTGTGGGATCAAAAAGTCATGAATAAAAAGCCATTTTCTGTTCATCAGCTACACACCTAGTCAGTCCCGGGTAACGGGAAGTGGCGGTAAAAATCCAGTCAGAAAATGGGCACACTACCTTTCTCTTGTCCGAGGAAGCACACTTTACTCCATCTTCAGATGGAGACCTTGGGCTTGGGGCTCAGCTGAGATAAACACTGAGACCAAGTACAATTTAACTGTATCGGATTCAAAGCATGGAACGTTACAGGGTTTGAGTATGAGATTTACAACCACGCGGTAGCCATTCAGAGCAGCAAAACTTAGGTCACCCCACCCACGGCAAATAAATATCAAATGACTTCTCTGAGGAGTGGAATTGAAGGGGTTGTTTTTGGATTTAGGAGCTGATTTCCTTCTCTCTCCCGGGTTTTGCGTGTGAAGTTGATTACAGCCAAAAGTTAAAGCAAAACCTTTTGAATTTCCTTTGTACCTTTAGGATCCATAATTTTCGAGAATCGTTTTTTTCTAACTGATAAAATTTAAAAGGGCATTAAACATATTACATAAATTTAGCATTGAGTATTTCCATCTAAAGTAAAACTTAAAGAAGACATCATTTTATAAGCTGGCTTTTGTAGGGATGTGAATGCGATGACTTTTTTTTTCTTTTTAAATCACCTGTTTTATACATTCGTGTGTTTGTCTGATGTGCACCGTGTGTGTTCAAGGAGCCTGTGGAGGTTAGAAGTGAACATTTGATCACCTAAAAGTGAAGTTTCAAGAAGTTGTCCATCACCAAGTGGGTGCTAGGAAGCAAAACTGCATCCTCTGTAAAAGCAGAAAGTGCTCTTAACTGCTGAGCCGTCTCTCTACTGACAGGTTCTATGCTTCTACGTCTCTGTGTCTCTGTGTCTCTCTCTGTGTCTCTGTCTCTGTCCCCCCTCCCCGTGTGTGTGTGTGTGTGTGTGTGTGTGTGTGTGTGAGAGAGAGAGAGAGAGAGAGAGAGAGAGAGAGAGAGAGACTGGCTTCAAATTTGCTAAGCAGTGGAAGATGACCCTGAGCTGCTGATCCCCCTGCCTCCACTTCCTGGATGTAGACACTGAAGGTGTATGCCCTCACATTGATTTATGTGGTACTGGGAATGGACTCTTGCTTTGGTTTGTGTGCTACTGGGAATGGATCCTTGGGGTTTTTCCAGTTTGGTCAGCATTCTTGCCTAGTTGCCTGAACTCTTTTCAGACAGAACCTTCTTATGTAGTCTAGAATGATCCCTCTGCCTCAGTCTCCCCTGTGCCAGGATTCTAAACACACCCCACTGTATCAGCAGCTGTGCAAGCACACCCCACTGCATCAGCAGCAGCAGTGCAAGCACACCTCACTGTATCAGCAGCAGTGCAAGCACACCCCACTGTATCAGCAGCTGTGCAAGCACACCCCACTGTATCAGCAGCAGTGCAAGCACACCCCACTGTATCAGCAGCAGTGCAAGCACACCCCACTGTATCAGCAGCAGTGCAAGCACACCCCACTGTATCAGCAGCTGTGCAAGCACACCCCACTGTATCAGCANCAGCAGCAGTGCAAGCACACCCCACTGTATCAGCAGCAGTGCAAGCACACCCCACTGTATCAGCAGCTGTGCAAGCACACCCCACTGTATCAGCAGCAGCTGTGCAAGCACACCCACTGTATCAGCAGCAGCAGTGCAAGCACACCCCACTGTATCAGCAGCAGTGGTGCAAACTGAGCTCGGATAGTGATTTCAGTTCTCACTACAGAACTCCGGGGACAGGCAATTCACCTCACTCTGAATGTAGAAGAATTCAAGAGTCCATTGTCCCCAATCTCTTCTGTCTTGTGTGACAGCTGGGTGGCCTCCTACAGGGTGACTCATGGACAGCTCCAGTTGTCATAAGGAGTCACATTCAAAGAGGGAGGAGACCAGGCAGAAGGGTTTGGCAGGAGAACTCCACTGGTTCATGAGCCCTCACCCGGGAACAAGGAGCATCTCACTGGAATTTTCCATGGAAGTGGACTCATATTTCTAAAGGTTTGCTTGTCCCCTGAATGTAATTTCCCCCACTGCCCACCTGTCACTGTAGACAGTTAAAACATCATAAACGTTGTTGGACAACCCAGTGTTTCAGCCAGCCCCCACTCTGGTCCTTCCTTTTGCACCGAAAGCATATGGTGATCGCCCTCTTCTCACACAGTTTAATTTTCCACAAGTTGGATTAAATTATGATTTTCCCCCCTGATTTTCTTGTAGATGTTATGAGTGTGTAAAGAAAGAGAAAGTGAGAGAGGAATTCGACAAAATTGTGCTTTTCTACCCTGGTGAAGGGAGGGAGGCGGGGAGGGAGGGAGGGAGGAAGGAAGGAAGGAAGGAAGGAAGGAAGGAAGGAAGGAAGGAAGGAAAACTGTGTTTGTGGTTTGAGAAAAATAACCAACAAAATGAGAGACAGCTACCCTCCCATGCAGATGGAGAGGTGAGAGACAGTGTCTCCGTAGGTGATGGAGTCTGCACTGGAAAGTTTACATTCCAAACCAAAGCTACTTTCTCTCCTAAGTCCTGGAGATTGGCATGTCCCAGGAGGAAATGGGAGGGTATGTCCCTTATCCAAAGGTTGATATTCAGGTCCCCGTGGAAAGAGCAGCTTGCCACTAGACCCTCCCCCCACCCTGGGCCTTTGAGGTTTATATGGACCTATGCTTTCAGAGCATGCTATTAGCTTTTTCCTGCTCACTTGTAACTTATGAATGGACAGACTAGGGTTCCCTGCTACAGATAAAACCACCTAAGGTGAAAACAGCTGGCAATGGAGGCTGACCTCTGGCCTATACACACACACACACACACACACACATACACACACACACACACACACACACACACACACAGAGTGCATACATGCCCCCACCACCACCACAGAGCAGGAGAGAGTGGGGGTGGGAGTTGGGGTTGGTGGGTGGGGGTGGAGATGCTATTCTACAGAAAAGGCAAATATTAAAAAAAGGACACACTGAGAAGAAGCAGTAAGCTGAGCATGCACAGTAGTTAATGTAATCAGAACGATAAGAAAAAGTATTATATTCTTAAAGCAATCAAGTTTTTTTTTTTTTAAGAATATAGAGGCTAAAGAGTGACACCAGGAGTCCAATATCAAATATTTCTTTTTATGTGTCTGCATGTGTGCATTCCAGGCACATGCATGTGCCCACAGAGGACAGTAGAAGACACTGGAGCCCCTGGAGCTGGGCTCACAGGCAGTTGTGGGAGAAGGGAAACTAACTGGGTTCCTCTCCATGAAGTTAGTCTTCTAACTGCTGAGCCATCTTTCTAGACCCAAAAATAGGATATTTAAGATACAGAGAGAGCAGAAATACAATGGCATTCTTTGAAACATGCATAATACATCACACACACACACACACACACACACACACACACACACACACACACTATGGTTAAAAATCAGAAGAGATGAAAGGCATTGCTAACAGAAGCCTCTCAGAATAAAAGCCAGAAACAGAACCCTGGACACACGCCTGCCCTAGCTTCTGATTGCTAGCACTTCCGGGAAGGGGGTGGGGGGGTGGGGGAGAGATAACAAGGAGGTAACTCAGGAAGAATATGAGTCTCCAGAATAAAAGTATCCACCGACCACCCAAGAGATACAAAGTGGCTACAAAGACCAGCACTACTGAAATTTCAGATCAAGAGGAATGCAGAGAAAGCCCCCCAAAGGTCCAGTTGTTGGGAGACGATGGCAGGAAGAGTGGGGGGGGGACATTCCCAACACATCACTTGATATTCTGAGAGATGCTGTTATGTGGTAGTCCTACATCTACTCAAAGTGCTAAGCCAATGGTTCTCAACCTTCCTAACTAATGCTGTGACTCTTTGACACAGTTCTTCATGCTATGATAACCCTTCCATAATGTTATTTCTGTTGCTACTTCGTAACTGTTATTTTGCTCCTGTTACTAAAGCAATGGGGCAGTAGTCACACCAACCACAACTGCATATAAAAAGACAGATGGGGGGAGGGGCGCACGCCTTTAATCCCAGCACTTGGGAGGCAGAGGCAGGCGGATTTCTGAGTTTGAGGCCAGCCTGGTCTACAGAGTGAGTTCCGGGACAGCCAGGGCTACACAGAGAAACCCTGTCTCAAAAAAACAAACAAACAAACAAAGATGGATCAGTATACAGATTACGTTTGCATGGTACACACACACACACACACACACACACACACATTTTACCTAGTAATTATAATTCATAAAGTGTCATTTTACCTCCAATTCTGCTGCTTTCAACATAGTAACTGTTCTCTACACATGCGTGACTGGTCCACCTAAGAATATTATGGTGCTAACCCTGTCACGTACACCTGTATTTGTTCAGGGTATGTGACAGGATTGGTGCAATGCCATTATGCCAGGTACTCCCGTGACAGTATACACAGGTGCGTGGACCTGCCTAGAGATGACAGAGTAGAGGTGTCTTGTTTCTAAAGCCATCAGAAATATGTGCTTTCCCATGGTCTTAGGCAACCCCTGGGAAAGGGTCCTTCTGCCCCCAAGAGGTCGTGACCACAGGTTGAGAACCACTGTTCTAAGACGCCATGAAGGGAGGAGAAAGACATTTTCAGACGTGTAAGCATATCCTTTCTCTAGATTTACTTGGGGATGCTGTCCAGGAAAACATGAGTGTAAAACAAACAAGCAAACAAAACCCAGAAGACAGATGACCCAATGCAGAGCGGGGGTGGGGGAAGACCCAGACAGGAAGGCGGCCTCCCACGAAGGAGCTGTGAAACTCGGCCAAATTCGTGTTGGAACAGGAGGGCAGAGGGTTCCAGGAGGAAGACCCAGGAACTCAATTGCAGCAGCAGTCACAGAACTTAAACCAGAGGTTGCTTGGGACAGAGTATGAGAATAGATCTGGGAATCGGTGGGAACTGTGAACAAAAGCCAATGGCACCGAGAAGCCAAACAGGCGAAAACAAGACAACGAATCCCTTTAGGTAAAACAACTCATTGTCAAAAAAAAAAAAAAAAAAAAAAGGAATCCCAGCCATGGGGCAATGCTTGGGTTAGTCATAATGTCACACTGATGGTTGTTAGGGCTTCTACCCAGAAGCATGCAACTACCCTGAGAAACCTAGGAGAAGGAGAGTGTGGGTGGCTACGGGGACACTCTAATCCCAGTCTCTCTGATGAGGAATTCAATGAACAGAGAGGTGACAGATCAGGAAGGTCTGTGAAAGAAATAAAGAGGCAAATAATAGAAGCAGCAGCAACGTGACTCTAAAGGGCAGGACTTGGGTGTGTAGGAGATGGGCATTTGCTACTGGGCCTTCAGGAGCCATTTGACCTCTATGGTTTAGGACAGTGTATGTGCTTGTGTGCGTGTGTGTGTGTGTGTGTGTGTGTGTGTGTGAACAGGTATGGCTATTGGAGGACACCCTGTGGGAGGTGGGTCTCTGCTTCTGCTCTGTTGTCCTGGGGGGTCAAACTCAGTTTCCAGGTATGGACACAAGCACTGTGACAGCTGAGCCACCATTGGACCTCTCTTTGCCTTTTAAACTGTCTCCTATTACTTTAATAATAACAACGCATGCACACACACACACACACACACACACACACACACACTTTGTGTTGTGTTGGGAATAAACCCAGGGCCTCTCACTAGTCACTACACACTCCTAGCTCTGATTAAATCCAGTCCCTGACTTCTTTAAATACATTTTTATAAAGATGTTTTCTAATTTGTTTTTATTTTGTATATGTGTTTTGTCTGCATGCATCTATGTATGCCATGTGAGTACCTGGTGACCAAGGTACATGAGGTCGCCTAAGACCAGAGTTACAGACAGCTGGGAGCCACTATGTGGTTGATGGGAACCAAACCTGGGTCCTCTGCAAGAATGGCAAGTGTTCTTAACTGCTGAGCCTCCTCTCAGCCGCTCCGCTCAGGATCAAAAATACAACTTAATATTTTAAAACATAAATGGAAATAGGTCTGCAAAGAGGCATCGTAAATAGCTTATTTTACTTCAACAGCGTAGTTCTAAAACACTGTAGGAGTTGGGTATGGTGGTGCAGGTCTGGAACTCCAGCTATTCAGGGGGCCAAGGCAGAACAATTTAAGTTTAAGGATAGCATGGACTATACGGTGAGTTTAAGACTAGCCTGGGTGATTTAGTGAGATATTGTGTTTTTACAAAAAGGTAAAAAGAGAGCCCAAGATACAGCTTAGTGGTAGAGTACTGGCCTGAAGTAGGTAAGGCCCTATGCTCAACCTGGAGTCTGCAAAATGCAAGCAAGCAAGTGCAAAGAGAAACACCGTCGTCAGTCGCCAAGAAATAGCAAGTGGCCCGATTCTGAACTCCTAGGGAAGTCAATGTTTACGGCACATCACCATCACCTTGCCTTCTGGGATAATGTCTCAGTGTACAGCTGGGACACATGGGTGGCACAGAAAATTGTAGCCAAGAAAAGGGTGTCAGAATCCAAGTGAGTTGATCAAGTGTGTGGCACGGTGCTGGGGTGGGCTGGGCTTGCAATGTCCGTGTTTAGTCAAAAGGGAAAAGGAAGCTTGCAGACACGGAGGCAAACGTTCATATTTAGTCCATGTCGGCCACAGCAAAACCTAAATATCTACAACTGTGTGGACGTCTGTTTCTGTCCCATGCTACTGGACGTGGCTGATAAGACACTGTAGTCTGGCCACTCCTAGTTCTTACGAACATCAGCCTCCTCCTTGGCAAAGTTTCAGAAGGCTCAACATGAACACATAACCCTGTTAGTGAAATCTGTGTACTTACAAAGGAAAATATTTGGATGGTGGAGGTTAAGCAGTGGTCCTGAGATGTTATTCTGTCTACACAAACTTTAGAGGACCATTGCTCCATCTGGACTTTAAATGAGGCCAGTTTGGGAGGCACGGCTGCTTGCACCTGCTCTTGGGAAATCTGTAATATTTGCTTCTGAGAATTTAATCCTTTTGGTTTCTACAGGCTCAGCAAGGATGACCAAGAGAAACCGAGCAACTCCAGGAAATAGCTTCCTTCCCCCTTACACATGGACACCCTGCAGGAAGTGGTCCCACTGCCCTTTCAAAAGCTCACTGATTTCTAGCCATTTATTTTAGCTCAAGTCTGCCACCTGGTGGACAGTGCTCAGTTTTGTTCTTTTTGTCTCAATTTTTTTAAAAAATCAGAGCTTGCCCATTCATTAAAACCAACAAACCCACCAGGTGCTCCTATAGTTTGTAAGGTATCTGGATACTATTATTCTTTCCACTTTATAATGAGAAAATTAAGGATTAGTGGAAGGAAGGAATTTAAAACTTGGCTCTACAATTAATTTCTTTTCCTGCCAGTCAGCAAAATTTAAAGGACTGGTTCATCAGTTACGGCCAAGTGAGGTCTTTCTGCAGAGGGGAACCTGATTTCCACCAGGCCCTCCACCACTCTGAATGGTGGGATTATCCCATGCAATCCAGCAAAGAACTTCCCCAAGGGAAAGCAACAGTTGCTCCCCATCTCAGCCCTCCTGCTTTGAAGTTTGGTGAGCCACTACAGTGCTTCAAAACAGGATTTACTGAAAGAGGAAAGTCGCATGCCTCGAGTTCTCCTTGGAATTTTCCAATAGTATTCAGTGGCCACTTTACCAGAGACATGCTCACATTTGAAGTTCTCTGGGTACACTCTGCAAAAAGAGTGGCTCAGTGATTGCAGTTGGGCTCCCCTGAATCAAATGAGTGACTTTCTGCCTGTTAGATATGGAAGTCTCCCTGTGCCTCATCTTCCTCATGGGAGAGCTGTGAGGATCCGGGCCTTTCACATAAAAGTCCAAGCCTGTGCTTCATGTGAGCTTCATAGGAAGAATGTATGATGGATAGCTTTGTCAACCTGGCAGAACCTAGAGTCACCTAGGAAAAGAGTCTCAGTGAGGGATTGTCTAGGTTAGGTCTGTGGTCTGTGGATGAGGGACTTAACTAAGTTAACTGACATGGGAAAGCTCAGCCCACTGTTGGCGGTATCATTCCCTAGACAGGGACCCTAAACTGTAATATTAGAGCATAGAAAGCTGAGCTGAGCACAAGCAGGCAAGTGAGCGTGTGCACATGCCTTTCTGTCTGCTCTACACTGCGCATATGATGTGACTACCTGATTGATTTTCGGCTACTTTGACCTCCCTCCCATGAAGAACATGTCCCTAAAGCTTGGACAGTGACAGGATCAGAAGAGGTTTTGTTGTTCAGCCAGCAGCTTTCCTTACATGCAGTTTCTCATTTATTTATAGCAATTAAGTTATAAACGACTCTTCCTAATCAATAAACTGACTTGTGGGAAATGTTTTGGTATTTTTCTATTTCCTTTGGAAACTGAATGGGACGAGCACAATCCTACCTTGTAGATGCAGGACTTGGCATTCAGGAAGAAGAGCTCAATGGTAGCGTTGTCCTTCAGGTAGGAGATGCTTTCTATGTAGAATCTGCAAGAGGAAAAAAACATGTGTAAGGCACAGGGGGCATGGAAATCACTAAAGCTGAGCTGGGTGGCTTTAGAGGACTGCAGTTTCCAGTGCTGGATGAATAAAAAGCAAAGGGGCCATCAGTTTCATCTCTGATGCCTTCTTTGAGGTGACACCATGTCTTACACACATGTGTACAAGCATTTTCTAAGCATACATTCAAGGCAAATAAGCATATAAGAATACATTCTAGGAGACACCAAGCACTAGGAAAAGGAAAATGCAAATCAAAAGCCTAATGAGAAATCAATCTACAGAACTCTAAGGTTCTAAGATTCTTATTTTTCTACACAGTGAAGTCATTTTTATTATATTAAAAATATGACAGTGGGAATGGAGAGATAGCTCGCCAGTTAAGAGTGTTTACTTGATGGAGGTCCCAGTTCAGTTCCCAGCACCCACATCAGGTGACTCACAACTGCTTCTAACTCCAGTACCAGAGAGTCCAATGTCCTCTGGCACATATGAGGTACACATAAACGTATGGAGGTGCACACACATACACATAAACTAGTCTAAACCTAAATAGCCTTATAACACATGCAGGAGTTTTTGTACTATAACAACAGTCTTCCTCTGAGGGCAAAGCAGCTCTAGTTAGTAAGCTATTAGATAATAAGAGGGGCACGCGCGTGTGTGTGCGCGTGCATGTGTGTGTGCGTGTCTGTGTGTGTGTGTGTGTCTGTGTGTGCGTGTCTGTGTGTGTGTGTCTGTGTGTGTGTCTGTGTGTGTGTTTGCGTGTCTGTGTCTGTGTGTGTGTCTGTGTGTGTTTGCGTGTGTGTCTGTGTCTGTGTGTGTGTCTGTGTGTGTTTGCATGTGTGTCTGTGTCTGTGTGTGAGTGTGTGTGTCTGTGTGTGTCTGTGTCTATGTGTGTGTGTGNGTGTCTCTGTGTGTGTGTCTGTGTGTGCGTGTCTGTGTGTGTGTGTGTGTCTGTGTGTGTATCTGTGTGTGTCTGTGTCTGTGTGTGTGTGCGTGTCTGTGTGCGTATGTCTGTGTGTGTGTCTATCTGTGTGTGTGTGTCTGTGTGTGTGTGTGTGTGTGTGTCTCTGTGTGTGTGTGTGCCTATCTGTATGCTCACATATGTATGCAGTGGTCATGGAAACACATGTGTACATGCTTATGGACGTCAAAGGACAAACCTGAGTGTGGTTTCTTAGGAACTGTCCACGTTTAGAAACAAACGAACAAACAAACACAATCTCTCAGTGGCCTGGAGCTCACCAAATACACTACGGCGGCTAGACAGCGAGTCCTGGGGCCTCATCTCTGTTCCTCCACCCACAGTAGTGGGATTATAAGCAGGCGCAACCATTCCTGATTTCAGGTGGGTTCTGGGGACTCAAACTCAGATCGCCATGCTTGTGAGGATAGACAAGCACTTTACTGAAGCACTGTTTCACTAGCTCTTGGCATTGACTTAAAACCCAACCCCAAAACCTTTAAAATACACACCCAAGGGGAAAATGTGTATGTGTGTGTGTGTTTGTATGCATGCGAGTGTATGTGCACACATGTGTAAACACCTAACAAATATTAATAAACAAGCACTATACATTTTGAGTTTTCATGGTTTTTTTTTTGGGGGGGGGGCAGTTGGTTTTTGTTTTTTTCCAGAGCTGAGACATCAAATTCCTGCAAGTAGTTTTCAAGGAAATGAACCCAACCTCAGAGTGGCAACAAAGCGTTACTTATAGTCATCTGAAAGTGAGGGTAGACTGAGGCAGATTGAGTTGTTTCAGCCGAGAGGCCAGCGGCATCTTGGGTCCATCTGTCTGTCCCACACTCCTCTCCAAAGCTCTTTCAAGCCACGTCTCCACAGACAGCTTGGACGTGGCTCTCACAGAGCTGCGTTAACTAGGACGTGGCTCTCACAGAGCTGAGTTAACTGTGACTATCTCAGACTCTGAGCTGGCCTTCTACTTCTCTTTCCTTACCTGATGTCCAACGTTTGTTCTGCTATTTCTCTCATGTTACTTTAAAAAAAATTTTTTTTAAATTGCAATCATTGTAGAGCTATGTTTTTAAAGGAGAACATGTTCTGTTCAGTGGAGCAGCAGGCAGAGGTCACCGGCTCCTTCAGTGGCTTCTGAGGTGCTTCCCTGAGGGTGGTGAAGAGGGACTGAATCCCAAGGCACGTCGCGAGGCTGGGATAAGTGCTCTTAAGGCTGTGACAGCTTAAGGCTGTGACAGGCATGCATGCTCAGCCAAATGAGAACCAAATTCTCATCAGATGGAGCGTGTGGATTTCTCTCAAGATGAAACATGCTGACGTTATTTAAGATTGCATTAAACATGCCTTTATATACATCGATTCAGAGTTTATTAAATCCTTTAATCAGATAATGTGCCTGTTCGGTCTAAGGATCCATGCAGGGTGTTTGAGTGAAACCCAGACTAGACTGGATGGGCACTGGATTCTTGGATTTTAGGAAACAGACAGACAAGGGGGGTGCAGAGGGCAAAAGCAGCAGCAAATACCCTGGCCATTCAGCACCGTGACACCCTGATGGTGAGAATCCTGAGAGGAAGTCAAGCACCAGAGGCCCGGCCTCGGCGATCTAATCCGTGTGACTTGGGGCACGACACATCACCGTATCGGGCTTCTCTTTTTCTAACTGTAGAGGAGAGTGGGACTCGATAGATCTCTATGTAAGAAGTCTTTTTATTTTTAGATACCAGGAATGACCAAAACAGCTTCCTCAGCCCCCACCCCCTCATCATCATCAGCAGCAGCAGCAGCAGCAGCAGCAACAAGCCAAAACTGAATTTTGTGGTACACACCTGTAATCCCAGCTCTGGGAGGTCCCAGCAGGAGAAATGGAAGTTCACAGTCATCCTTAGCTACATAGCAAGAGTTTGAGGGCAACCTAGGCTACACAAAACCTTATCTCAACACACATACACACACACACACACACACACACACACACACACACACACACGCACACACACAGCAAAAATCTCTCCTCGCAACCGAGACACCGCACCCAGGCCAGGCAGGCCAGTCTCAGAACCGTCCGGTCTGTAGACTAAGCGAGCGATGTGTGTGAAGAGGCAGCTCTGGTGACTGTGGTGTGGATTTGCGTGCAGGCGCCAGTGAACCTGGCGTCACTCCGAGACAGGCCGGTCACCTCCGTCAATAGACAGCAGCAGCTCACTGCAAAGTCAGAGTTAACAGAATTCCAAAGGATTACTGAATGGTCCTCATTTGCAAAACCTGTGAGAGGGGGACCGGTTCTTCTCTAGCTGCCCTGTCTTTGGTAAAAGGCAGGCAGAATAACAAAGTGGAAAGAAGAGAGAAAATGAGAGGAATAAAAGCAACAGACAGGGAAGTACTTTGAAACCTGAGCTATTTCGGACGCCACAAATGTAGACTCGAGTTATCGCATAGTGGAAAAGTCACTGTTAGCCTTCGGGGGAGTCCGCTACTATTCTGGTACTGTTTTCCTTTTTGATAGTGAGACAGGGACCCAGTGGGGTAACGGCCGGCTGGGTGAGTATGGGACTCCACTCCTGGAAGTTTATGCTAGCTCAGAGATCTCCTGACAGCTGTGCACGTGGCCTTTCCAGGTGTGCTTCTGCTCAAGCCATCCTGCAGAGGACACTGCTATAGCTCCTGCTCCCCCACCCCCAGCTCCCCCATATGTGCAAGCACAGCCCCTCCCCTGAGCTCCTGGGGCACTGCTCAGTACAGTTCCCTCAGTCCTGTCGTTTCTGACAACCAAGGCCTCCGGGAGGGCTGGGGCATACCATTGTTATCTTTGTGCCTCGAGGTCAAGTACAGAGCCTGACATAACTAACTGCTAACTTTGATGCTCAGCTCTTCTTCAGTCTGTCCCACCTTGGTCAGAGTCCCTAAGGGGTAGTAAGCTACTTTCTTGTCACTGTGGAGGAACACCTCACAGAAGCAAGGAAAAGGCGGAAGGACTCGTTTGGGGTGGATGTCTGGAGACAGCAGGTCAGCGTGGTGGGGACGGCGTGGCAGCTGAGGGGGCATTCAGAAGGGTTTGCTCATATTTTGGTGGGTGAATTAGGAAGCACAGAGCTCAGGCTGGAGCTGAGACAAATACATCCTTCAAGGTTTCCCTGCAGCAACCTGCCTTTGCTAAGTCCCATGTCACAAAGGTTCCGCAGTGTCCCCAAACGGTAGTACCAGTGGGGCCCAAACGTTCAAATACACGAGTCAGGGTGTATGTGTGTGTGCGCATGCGCGCGTGTGTGTGTCTGTGTATGTATGTGTCTGTCTGTGTGTATATGTGTGTCTGTTTCTGTGTGTCTGTGTCTCTCTGTGTATGTGTGTGTGCATGTGCCTGTGTGTGTATCTCTCTGTGTATGTGTGTGCATGTGTCTGTGTGTGTATCCTTCTTTCTCTGTGTGTGTGTACATGTGTCTCTGTGCGTATCTCTCTGTGTATGTGTGTGCATGTGTCTGTGTGTGTATCCTTCTCTCTCTGTGTATGTGTGTGTGTGTGTGTCTCTCTGTGTGTATGTGTGCATGTATCTGTGTATGTGTTTGTGTATCTGTGTATGTGTGTGTCTCTCTGTGTATATGTGTGTGTGCATGTGTCTGTATCTGTGTGTGTAGTTCAAATTTAAGCCACATCACTTGAGAAAGAGTAAGGACAAAGAAATAACAAATGATAACCAAAATGTCATAGAACTTCAGGTGTGGGGCCTCATCCTCCATACAGCCAGGCTTCAGGCTACCTTCCTGTCTCCACAGAAAGTGGTTAAAGCATGGCTGCTGATTACCTTGTATCTTAATGACAAAACCCACCAGTGACCCCCAAGCCCGACAGGGAAGGCTTATCGCCATAGTACTGTTTGAGCGGAAACCCACAGGGTCTGAAATAGTCCAATTTTCCAAGTCTTGTGTCTTTATCCCACTTGCCTTAGTTCTTAACTAAAGCGCAGAGGTGTCCTTTGTGTCCCCACCTCAGCCCCAGGTCTCTCCTGAAGACTATTTTCTATAAGAACCCAGCACTCCACTTCTCCCTTCTGCACTGTGGTAATGGAGAAGCAAATGAGGCGGCAGCACTGCTGTCTCGGGCGCCCGCTTCCGCTTTCACGGAATTCTACCATCTGGCAGGAGAGTCCAAGGAGGGTGCAGAAACGACAAGCATATTCTGGGAGAGAGGTGGGAAGGGAGGGAGAACAAGAGAGGGAGAGGGAGAAGGAGGAGGAGAGGGAGAGGGAGAGGGGGAGGGGGAGAAGGAGGGGGAGGGGAGAGAGAGAGAGAGAGAGAAAGNGCGCGCACGCGCGCGCGCACACACACACACACACACACACACACACACACACACACACACACGCAAGCAATTCTCCTCTTGACAGAAATCAGAAAGCAGTTTCCTGTTAACCTTTATCACCAAGACAACAGAAAATCCTGGAGGCTCGGGGCCTGTCATGTGTTTGTTCATAACCTTGGGCATTTTAATTCATCCTGAACTTTCTATCTGTGCTAGGAAACTTCTGAAGTGAAATGTCTGGATGAATACAGACCCGAGACATCTCTATTCCCACCCTGGGCAGGCACAAGGTTGGAGAGATTTCTGGGGAAATGAGGAGAGTCGATGGTTTGCAAGAAAAGTTGAGATTGTCCTTTCCTCCCTCCCCCTCCAAAAAAACTAGGTTCAGTTTCCTGCTTTTATGAACATCTGGTTTGTGGTCCTCTGTGTCAGTAGGGGGCACTGTTGCTCCTCTTTAACTGCCCATGTCGGGAAGAGGTGGCGTCCTCAAACAGTTTACAAAGAACCTTCTGAGTTTCTGAGTGAGTCCAGGGAAAATAAAAGATGTGTCTTCCATTGCAAGGGTCTGTACAGGCAACCCCAAGTCTGCTCGGCATTAACCATATCTTTACAATGTGTGAATGTCTGAGCTAGTAAGCTACTCATGGCCCAGAGCCTCACTTGACTACAACCTCTTCTGACTCTCAAATGCGGCCACCATCTCTCCTCTCACGGTCCCCTACCCTTCTGACCAGAGACATGTTCCAGATGACATGGGAAAAGCCCTAGGTTGGAAAGCCCATTAGAATCACAGTCATTTAAATTAGTCAATCCCAAGCCTGATTTCCCAGCTCCGCAGTCACTTTCCATAGACATCCCAGTAGAGGATGCCACCTTCTTTTCCCTAGACCCCTTTTGCCTCCCTACTCTCCCGGCACCAAGTGACACCACCTCTTCTCTTGGGCGCTGTCACAGGACATTTTCAACCCTTGATCTGTTGGCTTCATCATACTTGAATAGCAAGCAAGACAAACACCTGTGTGTGAATGCACACGTGCCTGTGGAGGACAGAGGAGCGCTTGGCGTTTCTCTCTTTCCACCACCCGGGTTCCAGGGAGAGAACTCAGGTCGTCAGGCTCGGCAGCCGTCAGGCCCAAAGGAAGCTCCATTTCCCCGAATTCTGGTGGTTAGATTAGACAAAAGCCAGCATTCCTCGGGAATCCATGAAGCTGCTTCCCCTCTACCAAAGACCCCTCATCACTGGCACAAGGAGCAGAGGGCTGTCTGTGGTGCTTACTTGTACACTAAAGTGCACGCTGGCTTCCAGGCTCCCAGCATCACAAGTACCCGTTACACACTTCAGCATCCATCCTGGTTCTTCTCAGCACCGCCTTCAGCTCATGGGCTTCCCTCCCCAGAGGCTTCTCTTTATAACCCTGCTATTTCAGCCCCGCCCCCTCCACTTTGCTCCATGTGGGTCTTCTCCTTCTCTTTCTTCCTCTAGCCCCATGGTCAAATCCAGTCTACTGGGCACGTCCTATATTGCCTTCTCTGCTCTGGGCTCTTCCAGTTGCCTCTGGCTGTTTTCTTCCTCACACCCATAACACAACCCTTCCCCTTAACCAGATCTTTGAGCTGGCCATGTCCTTGGTTTATTCAGTCTTACCCCTCCCCTCCCAGTCATCTCTCCAGCCCACAAAATGTACATGTTAAAATAAGTTATTTGCCACACACACCAGGGATAATCTTAGTGCTTTCTTCTGAGCTGAAAGGAACAACGGTCTAGGCTGAGGTCAAAGCCAGCCAGGATGCTCTGTAACCTCCAGGAGCCACCCACAGTGGCTCAGAGGACTCGGGACTCAGTATTTTATCCCAGTCTGAAGTCAGGGTATGCATTCCATGCTCGTTGCTTGGATGGTTATACATCTGGACCTGGCTGCAGCCTTGGGGAATGGCATCTTTTCTTTACCTCACAGGGGCTTTGAGCTAAGACTGCAACACACTGACCTCTATCTATCCAGATGACGTCAGCCAGCGAGAGCCCTGCCAGGCCCCTGCCCCTCTGCCACTCTCGCAGCTACCTCTTGGCACTTGGGAAACCACTGAATATTTACAGCAAATGTTAATTAAACGGGCCAGTGGTTTCATTTTGTAATGAACACAAATGTCACATTTGGAACGCTGACTTTCGGTGGCGAAGAGGGGGTGATAATAACGTGGATGATAAGCTGTGGATTTCCGCAGCCAAGTGCCTCTGACGCTTAGCATTTCAGAGGCTTTACTTTGTAACCAGGGACCCAGCTGAATTAAGGCAAGGTCGGGTTAGCTAGGCACCTCCTATAAGACACCATTGTTCTTTCAAGGAACAGGAAGTCGCAACTATTGTCTCAATCAGGGAGAGAGGCATCCTCAGGGCCAGAGCATCCTCTTCTAGAGAATAGCTTCCTGCCAGTCCCTTGCTGTCAATTTCCTATTGCTTATTGCAGTTTGTTGTTCATAAAACTCAAAGGTCTGAAGAGATAAATCCAAAATTTATTCTCCCACAAACACAGCGGCTAAGTTTGGGGATTTACGTGAATACACACTTCACGGCAGTCCCCCGAGATGTAGGAATTTTTCCAAGCACAAATCTGGGCCCGCAAAGGTGCATAGACTTCCTTGGCTATGTAGTTATGTTTCCCGCCCATTCTCTGTTTCTGGACCTGTTTATTAGGTTGCAGGAACTTGCCTTACAGCAGTCACAATGGCTGGGCGAACTCTTGATTAGCATGGTCAGAGGGGAGCAGGCAGAAGTGAAGCTGAACAGGTAGGTGGAGGTACACGCTAATGATGATGGGGGATCATTAGCATCGAGCATTCTAGAAAGGTGCTCAGTGGCAGCAGAGGAGAAGGGGAGGAGGGCCAAGGCCAGAGCAGAGTAGAGCAGAGAGAACGAAGCTCTGGGAGGGGTTTAGAGAAGCAGGTAGGAATTGCAGTCAATGGCGCATGCTTGGCAAGCGGGGGTGGGGGAGGGGAAAGATAGGAAGATAGAGAGAGAGACAGGCGTGAGAGAGGGAGAGGGAGAGGGAGAGGGGGAGGGTGGGGGGGAGAGGGAGAGGGAGGGGGAGGGGGGCCTAAATCTAAGATGCAGAAAAAGCAAAAGCGGCAAGGAACAAGAAAGGCACAGGTGGGAGAGCGGGCTGTGGGCTGTCAGCTGACTCAGGGGTCTGGGTTGTGGAGGAAGAGGGGTGGCACTGGTATAGGAGCGTCGATGTCACTTACAGGGATGATGAACTGCTGTTGAACAACACGTGTGTGAGGGGCCGGAAAGCGATGGGTTCAGGCTGCACTCAGGTGCATATCCACAGTAGCTGAGGGGGCCCGGGAATATGTCAGAGGTCAGGGCTGGTGAGGGGGGTGGAACTGTCAGTGAAGTGAGGGTACTGGCAGCCAGGGATGAGCACGCACACACACACTAGAAGAGTAGGGGGAGAGAGACGTGAGGCACCAACATGGAGCCGAGCAGGGGAGCCTGTGGCTGAGCCATGCACGGAGACAGAAGACTCGGATCAGAGCCTCACAGCACCACAGACTTGAAAGCCCACCAAGGTCAGCTTGGTCGGCCACAGCCAGGGCCACAGAGGGCTGTGTCAGAGGGGCAGATGGCTACAAGCTGGGAAAGCAGCGACACACGACACACGTCGTGAGGGAGGGAGCAGAGCAAGAGCATGGGAGAGGACTTCCTTCAGGCAGTGAGGTAAGATGTGCCCTTAATGAGAATGAAGCCAGGATGAAGTAGCTGAGCAGTAGAGTTCTGAGGCAGGGGGATAGATGGAACCTAAGTGCTTGCTGCAGCTTTGGTAATACTGAACGAAAAGATTACTTCAAGAGGATGAAGCAACTCTTCTTCTGAAGGATGTGTGTATATGTGTGTACATGTGTGTATGCATGTGTCTGCAGATACATTTGTATGCATATGTGTACACGTATATGTATTTGTGTGGCTTTGAATATGTATATGTGTATGTGGGTGACTATCATATTTATGTACATTTATCTGTATGTTTTGCATGTATGTGTAGGCGTTGCACACATGCATGTTTATATGTGCAATGTGTGTGTGTACAGTAGATGGACATGGGATCTACAAAGATGAAGCTGATATAATCAGGTCGGTAGGGAAGGAGGTAGGTTGATGGAGTGCATTCATTCATGTTGGCTTTTGTTTTCTCAGACAAATCATAAGGGACGGCGTCTTCCTCCAGCAGAAGGGGACATCACTAGAGAAGCAGAAAATTCCAGACGGAGTTCTGATGAGCTCACCTTGGTGGAGAATCTGCCTTCTCTCTTGGAGAAAAGAAATGAGCAGTTTGGTCCGGTGATGCTTGGGCAAGCTGAAAAGGGAGGCTCAGATCACAGTGTGTGCTAGATTCCTATAGCCAGGACCTGGATGACAGCTACCTGGAGAGACCAATGCAGGAGTTCATGTGACAGCACATAAGGGGCTGAGTTCAGGGAGGAAAAAGGAGAGGAAAGGGTAGAGAGAAGCTTTGCATTGGAGAATCCATGTACTTAAGAACAGGAAGAGGATGGGGAGAGTTCAGGACTTACAGTCCACGCAAGAGGATGAATAACAGCATCACAGTCTCCACGGAACCACGGAACCATGGAACCACCGAACCACAGAATCATGGAAGCAGGAGTGGGGCGGAGAACAGAGAAGGGGTGGCCCAGTTACAAATGCTTTAGACCTGATGAGCTCAAAGCACTCAGGTGAGGCTGTGTTTAGGAAAACACTAAACATAGAAAAGTGTCACCTTCCGGAAAGGACCCACTGGACAGGAGCTGGAAAGGAAGGACTATATATTGTCTGACTCGTACAAAGAAATAGCAGACAAGAACTGATGAGCTGTGCTTGACTTCACAGAGAACCCAGGTTTGCTTCTCAGTACCCATACCAGGTAGCTCACAACTGCCTGTAACTCCAGTTCCAAGGGGTCCAAAGCCACCTCTGGTCTCCCAGGGCACTTGATGTGTACACACACACACACACACACACACACACACACACACACACACACACCCCATCATAGAAATAAAGAAATAGAGTAGGCAATGTTTGATCGTAAATGGAATTTGGAGATTAAGAAAATTACCTGCATGTAGGTTTATATGTTTATATGTGCACGTGTGTGCATGTATGCATATTCCCATGTATATATTTACCTGTGCGACCTCTTATACAGGCCTGAGGTCACTGCCAAGTGCCTTTCTCAATCACCTTTCTACTTTGTTTTTGAGATATCTCTCACTGAACCCAATACTTGCCTTTTCAGCTATGAGTCCTCGGGAACCACTTGTGTCTGCTCCAACTCCCCAGAGCTCAGTCACACTGGGCTTTTACAGGGCTGCTGGGGTCTGAATTCAGTCCTTCGTGCTTGCTCAGAAAGCTGTTTACCCACCGAGCAACCCCACCGACTGAGTTATTTTTCTGAGACAGAATGGCTTTGATCTCGAAGCAATCCCCCTGCCCTAGCTTCTGCAGTGCTAGGATTTCGGGTATGTGCTTCCACACTTGCACTGGGGATTTTCCTCTAATGAGCATTCCCTGAGATTCTCACTAAGGCCCACTGAAAGTACAGTAGGCAGGGGTGTCATTTCCTGCTGCAAAGCAGAAGTGGGGACCGTGCAGGCATTGGTTTCTAGTTCTTGCTATAGCTAGCAACCATTGAACATTTCCAGCTCCCCTGTCACTGGGTTTGGGTAGAGAAAATAGCTTGGGGTGCCCTGAATAACATACACCTGAAGAGACCTCAACACTTAATGCATTGCCACCAGGGTTGAATCCCCACACCCACACACATCTGGTGTCTGTACTGACACTTGGCATGTGGCCAAGCCTGGTGCTTGCTTGCTTTTTGGTTTTCTTCTTCTTCAATAATGCTGACAAAAAGTGTCAAGAAAAGGAACAGTGCTTAAAGAGTGAGGGACCTTCACCTCACCCCAGTTTTAAAGTGTAAATGACTTGGTGTGTATGTGTGTTCAAATGTTCATACAAATACATGCATGCGTGTGTGGAGGCCTGAGATCACCTTCCAATGTCACTCCTTTGGAGTGGCCCACTTTGGTTTTTGAAGCAAGATCTCTCATTGATCTGGCACTCACTGAGTAAGCTAGGCTGGCTGGCTGGCTGGCTGGCTGGCTGGCTGGCTGGCTGGCTGGCTGACTGGCTGCCGATCCCACGATTTCTTCTGTTTCTTTCTCACTAGTGCTAGGATTCCAGGCACTCGGTACCATGCCCAGCTCTTCCTACAGGAACTCTAGGATTCTAACTGAGCTCCTGTAACCCTTTTATTGACTGAGCTATCCCTAGAGCCATACAGATTTTTTTTCCCTTTGAGAAAGATCATACCATATAACCTTGGCTACCCTAGAACTCTGTGTAAACCAGGTTGGCCTCGAACCTACAGAGACCCACCTGCCCCTGCCTCCCTAGTGCTGGGATTAAAGGCACGCAACTTTCATGTCCCACCATAAATTTTTTCAGAGATAAAATCATTTACTAATTGTCTTAGGGTTTCTATTCTTGCACAAACATCATGACCAAGAAGCAAGTTGGAGAGGAAAGGGTTTATTCAGCTTACACTTCCATATTGCTGTTCATCACCAAAGGAAGTCAGGACTGGAACTCAAGCAGGTCAGGAAGCAGGAGCTGATGAACCCAAGACTACCAGCCCAGGGATGGCCCCACCTACAAGGGGACCTCCCCCGTTGATCACTAATTGAGAAAATGCCCCACAGCTGGATCTCATGGAGGCATTTCCTCAAGGGAGGCTCCTTTCTCTGTGATAACTCCAGCTTGTGTCAAGTTGACACACAAAACCAGCCAGTACACTAATTATTATTTGATTCAGTAAAAAAAAAAATAATGCTATACTGGGGGCAAGTTTACCATTCTAGGGGTGGGAGCCAGTTTCATAGCTTACAATGTCAAATGACAGTCTGGGGTCCTGGTTGTGCACTGAGTAGGTCTTGAACACTTTACATACTTCTTCTATTCTGCTCCTTGATTGTTGCCTGGGCAGAACTGTGAGGCTTCTGTAAATAGCTTCTCCCCGTTTAGTTTTCTAATGATTTTGCTAAGGTACTTGGAAGAATGGCAATTCAAACACATATCTATGTGTTATCAAACTGCAAGTTGGTCAGCCCTACAGACAGCTCCTCAGCATCTTTGTACCAGAATGCCTCTTTGGGGGAAATTTTCCTCCAGATTTGAAGAGGCAAAGTTGCTCGAATAATTATTTCAAAGCGAATCACAACACACAGATTTCCAGTACATATGTTAACAATTGCACACGCAGATTGGGCCGGCAAGATGGCTCCGTGAGGAAAGAGTCTGCTGTGCCCATCAATGCCTGACAACCCGGGTTTGATCCTAGAATTCATGCAAAGGTGGAAGGAGAGAAAAGACTCCACAAAGCTGTCCTCTGCCCTCCATATATGCACTGTGATACATAAGCATGCAAGCACACACACGTGCACACACACGCTCACACACACGCGTGCACACATGCGCACACACACGTGCACACACGTTCACACAGTGCACACACGTTCACACACATGTGCACACACATGCACACACATGTGCACACACACGTTCACACATGTACACACACGTTCACACACATGCACACACACATGCACACACAGGTTCACACACACATGCACACACACGTTCACACACATACATGTACACATACGTTCACACACATGCACACACACATGCACACACAGGTTCACACACACATGCACACACACGTTCACACACACATGTACACACACGTTCACACACATGCACACACACATGCACACACACATGCACATACACATGCACACACGCGTTCACATACATATACACACATGTGCATGCACGTACACTCATGCATGTGCGCGCACGCGCGCACACACACACACACACGCACACACACACTCATGCACAATGATAAAACTACAATAATACATTGCACCTAAATTGCAATGTCTTTGTACCAACTCTCAGCACAAACAATAAAATCTCAATTATGGTTTTAGAAAAAAGCCGTGTAAGGAAGGGGAGCCTAACATGTGGCCAAGTCTATGCCTCTACCTATGATTATAGGTTAATGAACCAAGTCTGTCCTGATCCAACCGTCCCCTCTCACTGGAATTGTTAGCTTTGTTTTATAAGGTTATTCCCCATTCATCTGAGACAGCATTAGAGAGAATATGGCATTGAAATCATTCCCATCAGTAATGGAAATGGCTGAGATTAGCTCTGATATCCTTGCAGCTGTTAAGCAAATCAAAAAGGCATTAACTGCAAGTTGAAATTTACTCCAGCAGCGGAGGTAAAGATGCGCACTCCAGCCTGTTAAATGGACCCTTTAGCTCTTTACTTGAGACTTGGGGGATGCTGTTTGCGGAGGCAGGACTGCTACATCTAGAGCTGCAACCCTGACCCTGCTCTTCAGGGAGGAATGGCCTGCAAGCCCTTTGCACCCGCCATTTCTGATTTCTGCGAGTGTATTTAATTGGAGCAGGGTCTGAGGAGTTGGCAAAGAGCCATTCTCATCTGAAGACCAAGGACGTAGTGTAGTCATTAGCACACTCAAGGTCCTGGGTTCAAACCTCAGTATCAGGAGAAAAATAAATAAATCAAAGCAAAGACCCTAGTTCCTCTCCAGTACTGGTGATTGCTTTAGAGAGAGTGCTCTCAGGGGCCCCACAGCTGGGTGGGTGCTCAGAGCTGCTGTGTCTGGAAGCTCTAGCTCCGGACTCGGCTGCTCATTTGCACTTTGATTCTCCTTTAGGCTTCGATGCCTATTTGCAAACAGAAGTGATCAGTCCTGGGGTCTTCAGAAGGCAGTGCAAAGGTTAGACCCCTAAAAGATCTATACTAGGAGCAGGTGAGATGGCTCCGCCTGTTAGTGGCACTTGTCACCCAAGCCTGAAGACTAAAGTTTGGTCCCTGGAAACTAGATAATGATGGACTAAGAGAATCAGCTCCAAGAGATTGTCCTCTAAAATCCACAAGCATGCAGGGGCATGTTATGCTTATACATACACAAAACAATGAAATTTTTAAAAAGTGTCATATGACATATGCATATTGTATTTTTCTTTTTTGTGGATGGTGTGTGTATGTATGTTTGCAAGTGTCCATAAGCACACGGAGGCCAGAGACTGACGCTGGGTGTCTTTCTTGATTGCTCTCTAATCTATTTAATAAGACATAGTCTCTTGCTGATCTCAGAATTCACTAATTTAGCAAGTCTAACTAGCCAATATGCCTGAGGGACTCCCTGTCTCAGCCTCTTGAGGACTGGACTGTAGGCAAGCTGTATGTCCACCTGACTCTAACACACACACACACACACACACACACACACACACACACAAAGTCTGCAAGTGTTTTATCCACTGAGCCTTCTCCTCAGTTCTCCAGCATCTTTGCTACTCTGTCCTCCCCTGTCAGAAGGGACATTTCAATCAGTCCTATTTGAGATAAATTCTATACATTTCAAGGGATTCCAGTGGCATTTGTGACAGAAGCAAAGACCATAGAGGCTTGTGATAGAGCTTTAAGTGGCACTGAAAAGAATATCAGGACTCATTACACAACACAAGACTCAGTTTACTCTGAGATATATGACCCTCTCCCTCTTCTCCCCTAAAATAAAGTTTTATCTTCATTTGGCACATAAGCCTTCACACAGTCTGTGTGACAGTCTGTGGCCTCTGCATACACTGCTGGGCCCAGAACAACCATACCCGAGTTTTCCTTTTCTTGGAATACGGCTGTGCTATTACTTTTACTCCTAATCACAGACCAAGACACACTCAATCTGCACTCTCCGTTTAGTCTCTTCATCCTTCTAGACTCTTCTGATGAAGAACAAAGAGATGGAAGCAGGGAGGGGCTCCAGGGGTACCTACCGGACACAGAAGTACAGAGCCACCGGCAGGGGCTCCAGGGGTACCTACTGGACACAGAAGTACAGAGCCACCGGCAGGGGCTCCAGGGGTACCTACCTGACACAGAAGTACAGAGCCACCGGCCCAGACTTTTTGGGGAAGTCGTGTTCCAGGACTCTTCGATCTAGTTGGAGCCAGTTCAAGTGTCCCCTGGAGAAAGGAGAGACAAGGGGGTTAGGTTGTTGGATTGTACAGGTGTTTGGAGATGAGGGTCTCCACAGGCAGAACCCACTGGATCATAGGAATCCTTCCCGGAATTTCAGTATTGGAGGAACACACAGGAATTATCTGGGGGGGTGGAGTTCTCGAGAGAGGTGTTATCTGGCGGGGACAGGATATGAGGCACAACCTTTAAGATGAGAGGTACTAACTGCTTCCTATAGCCACAGCTCGCTCCCTCAGCCTGTGTTCCCTTCCCACTGCTCTGGGCTGTGTGCTTTTCCTATAGGACTCGACACACTTTAATAACATGCCAACAATCCTCACCTCGTCCTGCCGGAAGCAGTTGAGATACCACATGAGCCACAGGTTTTTTTAACCGTAACCCTGAGCAGGATCAAACCATGATTCTGTTTCTGGGCACTCAACTTTCTTCCGCACAAAAGGAAGCATTTGTCTACACAGTCTCTCACACAGTTCTGTGAACTCACAGACATTGTATATGGATGGCCCAAACTTAAAACAATTCCAGGGTTTACCAGCAACAGAATGAATGAATGAATGAATGAACAATCCCCATATGGAATCCTATACAGCAACGCTATCACTGTAGATGATATATATGGGTAAGTCTGAAAATAAGTAAGTTGAATGAAGAAGTTTTAAATGAAAGAGTTTAAGAAGTATATAGATGACACAACTCTATTTATATAAAACTCTAGAAAACACAAACTAATCTTTAGCTCCTGAAAACAGGTTTGGGGAGAGGGATGTTGCGGGGGATATATCCATAGGGAAATGCTTTAGAAGGGGTGGCTATGTTGTTAGCTGAATATTGGTTTGATTAAAAAGAATGAGGGTCTCACCCAGACTGGCCTGACAATATGACATAGTCCATGATGACTTCAAATTTCTGACCCTTCTGTCTCTACCTCCTAAATGCTGGGATTACAGGCATATCCCACAATGTCCTGCTTTCGTTTGATACTTATCTAGCAATGGGTTGGCTAGAAACCAATGTACGGTGATGGGTAGAGGCAGAGAGTGAGGAGGTGGGATTGTCCTGTGGGAGATCCTGCTCCTGGGGGAATGGCGTCCCTGTGACTACTTCATCTAGTCTTCAGCCATCAGGCAGAATGAATGGTGAGCTACCTCAGGGCCCCTGCTGTCTCTGCCTCCACTGTGCTGGGATTATAAACACACCCTATGATGTCTGCTATTGCACTTCACAGACTGAAGTTATTATAGGTGTGGAAGGGCAGGGGTGGGGCTGGGAGCTCATCAAATGGGAGAATGTGGGGACATTTGATATCCTGGATTCCTAAGTAAACACGTTCACCAAGGATGGTCTAGGAATGCCCTCATACACAGAGAAAGAGTCAAGCAGGATGCATGCTTGAGAAGCTACGTTAGAAACCAGAGGCTACCAATTCCAATGGAGTCTGCCCTTCCTTTTTTATTAACACAAAATTGTTTGCTCCAGTACATCACTGTTAGGCTCCTTCTAAATGTCCTTTTTTTTTTTGCATATGTGTATTTGTATGCATATGTGTATATGTGTGTGTGTGTTAGAAAGTGTAGGGAGCACACGTATACAGTACAAATGCATGTTTGTATGTGTGTGTGTGTGTGTGTGTGTGTGTGTGTGTGTGTAGACCAGAGGCTGATGTCCGGTGCCTTCCCTGATCACTGTCCTCTATACATATTGCAACAGGGACACTCCCTTGAACCCAGAGCTCAGTAATCTGCCCAGTTTAGCTAGTCAGCTTGCTTTAGCCATCGTCTCCACCCCTCGAGCCTCGAGCCTCGAGCCTCGCCGGCAGCTCAGCATTTACATTTGTCCTGAGGATCTGAACCCGGCCTTGATGTTTGCACTTCCAGGAGCCATCTCTCTTAGATTTGTTTGTAATATCTTCTATATTGTGGAATTTTAGCTACTTCTAAAATACAAGCGTGGCACTGACCGATGCCAAAGGCCAGTCATTTCTGCATTTTCTGTGGCTGACAAGTAGACACTAAACAATTTTGTTGTTGTAAGAAGACAGGTATATTAGTTTTACCGTATGTCCCAGAGATCCATATTCTCTGTGTACATGCACTTGAGCGCACACATGTATGGCACACGGGTATGAGGTCCTCTGGAGGAATCCATCCTGCTCACCCAGTCTAAGACCCAGGCTCATCATTTACACTGAGGGGTTCCCGAGCAGCACCGTCCTTCCCCATCTGTGTGAGCTACACACATCTAAAGTTAAGCTCCAATGCCTCTCTGGTCACTCGACATAAGGTGCTGTTGTTGGCTGTGGTGTGTGACAGTGGTGCTCGGCTCAGAGGCTGTCAAGATCACTAAATGTCAAGTTCCCAGAAGCAAGTATGACAGCCCAGACACGGAAGGCTACAGCCATTCACTTTCGATGTCTTGCTGTCTAGGAGTTAATGAGTGGAACCCCTGAGCCCAGTTTAAGCAAATTATGTTCCCAGACCTAATGCTGCTGGGTCTTGCTCCCAAGATAAGAAGTTGCTTTTGAACTCTGCTTGTTTTTAAATGCTAGATAAACTTGTGGCTTCAACTAGACCCTTTGCGGATGCCTCGGCCAATGCCATGTGTTCTGTGTAAGAAGGATATAGAACAGGGCAGGCTAGGGCATGCTTTATGAACCAGCATGTGTGGCAGTAGGTCACAGGTGAATTGCCAACAAGACATTCATTATTTAGGTAAATTGGACTCCTGGACCTGTATCAATCAAGCAAGTCAATTAATTGCAACATAGGCACTAGGAGATGGTTTAGTCGATAAAATGCTTGCCACACAAACATGAGGACCAATTTTAGTCCACAGCATTCACATAAGAAGGCAGGTGTGTGGGTACCTTAGAGGCCCTGAGGGTGTGAGAACAGGAGAGCTGGTGGGCTGACCAGCTCAGCTACCCCCAAGCCCAGATCCAGGGCTTTAAGTTGGCCCACCCCAACATCTACTCCATTTATGAACTTCTGAAGGGGCTGATCCTACAGAGCCAAAGCTGTAGGATCTCCATGACACAGGGCAATAACAGGATGCCCCGAGAGGAGTCCTGGCGAGGCTCCAGTATTGATAGTCATAGAAGTAAGTCAGAGGTCTCGAACCAGACCAGTGACTCACTGCAGTGAACAGTCACAAGTGAAGGTGTGTGGACAAAAGGGCATACTGTGTGACACACGGTGACACACCATGACACACTGCACCTTCCATGTTGAGATTTTGTTTTGTTTTCTTTGGGGGAGGGTTGCAAGGGGGGGCAGATATGGAAGAGCAGGGGGATGAGTGGGACTGGGGTGCATGATGTAAAATTCATAAAGAAGCAATAGAAAGTAAAAGAAGAAGAAGGAGCAGGAGGAGCAGGAGGAAGACGAGGATACAGGTGTGATGGGGTGCTTTTGAAAGCCCAGTTTTGGGGAGTCTGAAATAGTTGGATATCTGGGGATTGCTAGCTATCCATCCTTGCCTAACTGTTTAGCTCCAGGCCAATGAGAACTGACTTAAAGGAGGTACATGCACACACATGCACACACATGAAGAAAAAAAACCTGTGATACAAGAAGCTGAAAGAAATCGTCCTCACGTGACTGCCTTTGTGTTCTTAAATAGGAATGTGGTCCCAGTGTGCATGCGACCCCTCTAAAACTTAAGCAAAACTCTTAAGTGCAAGCATTTGTGGGAGAGACAGAATGGAAATTTTTAACAAACTTCAAGGGGTCATGTGGTGAACTGATCCATGTGAGTCCCTCATTTTCTTAACTGGCATGTGAAAATACATTCTAAGTACTTGTGCAATAATGGTTAACGTCTAAACACTCCTTAAGAGTTGGTTTTTTTTTTAAAAAAAACAATATGATATTCAATTATACCATCTGAGGGGCAATTCATAAAACTGGGGACAGGAGACAGAAGGTTAGCTGCACTATCAATCATGGCTTCGGCGTGTGGTATGCTGACTGCTTACTTTGGCTGAAGTTATTTAGTGTTTGGTTTTTAAGAGAGGATCCTTTGTCTTCTATTAGCCATTAACTTAAAGATATTATAATTGGAGAATTAAATTAGCACTACAAGTATTTAAGAAATAAAATATAAGAAAAGACTCTAAATGGACGCCAGTTGGATAAGTGAAAATTTCATTTATGCTGTTTGTTTGTTAAGTGAAAATTTCATTTATGCAGTTTGTTTGTTTGTTTGTTTGTTTGGGTTTCTCTCTGTGGTGCTGCATAAGCCCATGGTCCTCAGTACAGGAGGAAAGTACTCAAGCTAAACAACTGACCTTTGCGCCCACCCCTCAGTTATATTCCCTATACAGGAGGGAATACTAAATCTGAACTTGGAGGGCCTTGATCCTCAACCTGTTAGGAATGGCCCCCCTTGAAATTTGTTAAGGATTTACATGCCTTCTCTCCCACAAATGTTTGCATATAAACATTTGTTTAAGATTTATATATTATCAATACTGTATCCTCACTGGGACTCCTCCCAAGACATCCTGCTGTTGCCCTGTGTCCTGGAGATCCTGCCGCTTTGGTTCTGTAGGACTGGCCCCTTCAGAAGTAGCTCCTCAACCATGTTTCAGGAAGGTAGCCTCTGTACACTGTCTCAGGCCCCTGGGATACGTCAGTGGGTATTGCTCCCTGACAGTGTACGTGCTAGTGGAATCAATCAGTTGTTCTTAGATCTGGGTCAAGGGAACATAAAGACATTCGAGGCCCTGAAACAGGGCTTTTGGACTTGGCTATACATCAGAACCAACAGGGGATCTTTGATGGAAACAACAAAACAGAGACAAAAAAGTCAGTTTAAAGTGTCTTGGGTCCTTCCACTATATGGCCACGCTAGAAAGAAACCCTGGCTCCAGCCACATGTCAGTACGTATTCTAAGGGGCCGGGGAGATGGCTAAGTGGTTAAGAGCATGTGTTTCTCTTGCAAGGGCCGAGGTTTGGTATATTAGCACCTACACAGTGGTTAAAAACAATCTGTAATGCCAGTTCTTCTAGGGCAGTAGTTCTCGATGTTCTTAATGCTGCGACCCTTTAATAAAGTTCCTCATGTTATGGCGACTCCCAGCCATAAAATTATTTCATTGCTACTTCATAATTGTAATTTGCTACTGTAATGAATCGTAATGTAAATATTTGATATGTGACCTCAAAGGGATCAGGGCCTGCAGATTGAGAGCTGCTATTCTAGGACAGTCGATACCCTCTCTTCTGACCTCTGTGGATACAGCATGCATGTGCTGCACATATACAAATGCAGGCAATCACACACACACACACACACACACACACACACACACACACACA